>NW_025778486.1:0-102306 GCF_021130785.1 Homalodisca vitripennis | reverse complement strand
CTTTGGTGTATTGTCTGCTTTTTATAAGTGTTGTGATTCCCATTCCATTTCCAGTGCGTTTATTAAAATGAATCAAAAGTAAACGTTTAAAAACTAGTCCATTATGGGCTTATTTTACCGTGTCAAGTTCGGGAAAGCAAAATTTTGCGCGGTGTGATCTGTGTGGACTTGAAATGTCCATCAAAACAACAATCACAAACTGCAAAGTGCCACTTATTAACAAAGCACAACATTGACATAAAAGTTAAACAAGAACCTTTGCGGCGAACTAAAGACACTTCCGCAAAACAATATAAAAATGCAACAAGTGATATGGAAAATACTGCAGGACCATCCCAAGAAACTGCAACTTCCATTCCTGCTTCTGAGGTGGTAAAATGTAAACCAAAACAGGCCAGTATTGCTTCATTTATCCCAAGAAAAATCAATGTAAATGATAAACAAAAGTTGGATAATCTTTTGTTAAATTTAGTAACTAGAGACTCAACCACCTCTCAATTGTGGAAGACAGTGGATTTTAAGAATTTGTGAATGCTTTGAATCCAAATTATATCATTCCTAGCAGAAAGGTGCTTTCAAAAAATCTTTTACCTGCTGCTTTTCAAGAATGTAGGAATGCTATACATACAAGCGTTCAAAAAGCTGTTTCTGTTTGTTTGACAACGGACTGCTGGTCCTCATATGCGAACGAATCGTACTTAGCCGTAACATGTCATTTCATTAATGAAAGTTTTGAAATGGGAACATTTCTGTAGGACTGCCTTCAAATTGAAGGCTCACACACTGGAGTAAGATTAGCTGATGAAATAAAAAAAATTACTGACAGCTATAACATAACTGACACAGTAATCGTTCTAGTTAGTGACAATGCATCCAATGTCACAATAGTAACAGACTTTATTAATGCAGCTATAGAAAAACCTCAACTGGAAACATTTTGCATGTTACACACATACCTTAAATCTTATCGTAAAAGACGCTTTGAAATCTGCTCAGACAGTACTTGAGAAGGGGAGACATATTCTCATTTTTTAAAAGGAGTAATTTTAGCTTCAGAAAAATTACAAATTTTCAAAAAGACTCAGGCGTTTCCAATCCTTTAGAACTGATACAAGATGTTACCTACGAGGTGGAATGCAACCTACTTCATGGTTGACAGATTAATTTTGTTAAAAGATAATGTTAAATCCGCTTTAGCTATTTCAGAAAAGGGGAGACTTAGTTTGTCAAGTGAGGAGTGGAATATTTGCTCCCAGTTATCTACAGTCTTACAACCTTTTCAAGATGTCACTATGAAGATGAGGTGGAGAGGGGTACGTGACAGCCAGCCAAATTATTGTTTTAACAAACGGGTTGCTTCATGTATGTGACTTACTGAAAAAATAAGTCTTTTCATGAAATGTTTTGGATATTGTAACAAGAGGGACTTACTACAAGGTTCAACAATATAGAGCGACACAGACATGCTTCCATTTGTACAGTTTTGGATCCGAGATTTAAATTGATTCCCTTCAGCACAGAGTCAAGTAAACAAGTAGCAAAAAAAACAGTGACTGATTTAGCAGTTCAAGAATTCAATGCAATCAAACAAACCCTTCAGCAACCACAAAATGAAGAAGGTAAAGAAACAAATGAAGACGAAGCAAAACAAACAAAAATTTTCTGTTTGGTTTCTCTTTGACGAACTTTTGAAAAAACATCAACAGCCATCCACAAATGCAACCAGCAGTGCAATTATAGAAATTCAAAGATATTTACAAGAACCTGCTCTGCGAAGAAAAGAGGATCCTCTAAAATGGTAGGCCGAAAATCAACCACTTCTACCCAACTTTAGGCAAAAAATAGTTAGAAAACGGTTCTGTATGGTCGCTACATCGGTACCTTGTGAGCGTGTGTTGTTTCCTAAAACTGGACTCATTACAAGTGAACGAAGATCATCAAGACTGAAGCCTTTCAAAGGTCCGAGAATTAGTTTTCTTGAATGTTAATTCAAACCACATTAGATAGATCTAAGATTTAAGACTGTTTAGCAATTAAACAGATTACCAAAGTTGTTACGTAAACTTAAGTTACTTTTTTACTCTTGTCATTTAAGTTAGGTTAAAGGAATATAAACACATTTATGTGGTACACATATATAACGTTTTTTATGAACACGTAATATTTAATTATTACTTTTAAACCTATGTATTTAACCTACACAAAGAGTATGTAATAGTAGGTAACTTTAAACAAATGTTTTATATCAAAGAAATACTCAAATTTAAATCTTCATTCCAAGCGTATACCTAATAATTTTATTTATCCTTATGTAAATTGTATGTAGTTGTAAGAAGAAAATACACTAAATAGATCTAAGATTTTAAGGCTTTGTCAGCCATTAAACCATTTTTACAAAGGTTACTTAGGTAACTTTTTTGTAATTTAATTTAGGTTATTTGAAAACAAACATTTATATGGTACACACATACTGTATACAAATTTTAGGGACACAATATTTTAATGATCACTTTTAAACCCTATGTACAACTAGTATACATTTTATTTTCATATTTATCTTACTTTCACTTAATATTTACTTACACAGTGTTTAAACCTGCACAACGAGTAAGTAATCCTAACTAATTTTTGAACAAATGTTTTATATGAATAGTTAAATCTTCGCTCTAAACCTTCTAATTTTATTGATTCTTTTTTTTAATTGTACTTAAGGAAAAAAATAATACTTTTTGTTTTGTTTCTATGTACGCTATACTTTAAACTTTGAAATTAAACTACTATAAAAAAGTAAAAATCAATTTATTTCACCATTTCTAACTAAATTGTTAACCTGTTTTTGTTAGTATTTGCTGAAATTACTTGATATTTATGTATAACTTTTGGATCTTATAATTTAAATAAAAAAGCAGGTTTAAATTTGGTTTAAGCAATGAGCAGTCAACTACAGGTAAACAAAAACAACATACCAGTATGTGTATTATTAAGGCTAACTGCTTTCAGCTAAGCTGCTTATTTGAAAACAGCAGTTTGGCACATCTCTACATGTGTTTATATATATATATATATATTATATATATATATATATATATTAAAATAATTGAATCGGGAAAAGTAAGCGCTCTGTGGTGTAATGGTAGCACATTCACCCGGCAAGTGAGAGATCCGGGTTCGAGTCTCGCCGGAGCAAGTACTTTTTGCGATTCAATGTTTATTGAAATTAAGTAAGGCTATTGCCATTTATAAAATTTAATGTAAATAAAAGTCATTTGACAGGTATTTGGTCTTCCGATCATATGTTAGTTTGCTTATTTAAACGCATATGTGTGATAGATACGGCCAAATACAAAATAATTGAATCGGGAAAAGTAAGCGCTCTGTGGTGTAATGGTAGCACATTCCACCCGGCAAGTGAGAGATCCGGGTTCGAGTCCCGGCGGAGCAAGTACTTTTTGCGATTCAATGTTTATTGAAATTAAATAAGGCTATTGCCATTTATAAAATTTAATGTAAATAAAAGTCATTTGACAGGTATTTGGTCTTCCGATCATATGTTAGTTTGCTTATTTAAACGCATATGTGACAGATACGGCCAAATACAAAATAATTGTGAATCGGGGAAAAGTAAGCGCTCTGTGGTGTAAATGGTAGCACATTCACCCGGCAAGTGAGAGATCCGGGTTCGGAGTCCCGGCGAAGCAAGTACTTTTTGCGATTCAATGTTTATTGAAATTAAATAAGGCTATTGCCATTTATAAAATTTAATGTATATATATAATATATATATATATATATATATATATATATATATATAATAATTCAATTATTTTGTATTTGGTCGTTTCTTTCACATATGTGTTTAAATAACCAAAACTAATACCTGTCAAATGACTTCTGTTTGCATTCATTAAATTTGTATAGGTAAATGTCGAAACTCGCTGATCTTTGGTTTCATTAGACGAAAATACCTGAACCCTATCCTGACCTGCGCCGGAATGTCGATCTTCGTAGCGCCGAACTGCGGCTCTGTTAATCTCGGGGTGGTTTTCAGTATAACGACGAACAGCGTCACGATTGGTTTTCAGGATTTTCCTGAGAGTATCGCTTTTTTCGCCTCTCTCACTTGCTCTTTTCTAGTAGTTTTCAGTATTTTCAGGCGTCCATGTTTCATTTCTTTGGTCTTCCAAAATCTTTAGGTTTTATTGGGGAATTGCTAGCGGTTTCGTGCATTGTGAGGTTTTGTATATTAGAATGTTGATGATCTAAATGTGAGCCTAGTAATAGAGTACTGACTTACAGATCCATCAAGAGCAGCGTTGGATAAACAACAACGAGGCCAAAGCAGGAAAAAGTATCACACTAAAAGAGCCGTGCCAGGTAATTGATATCATTTCCCAAATCTTGTGTTCGATTATCGTTTATTGGATGTGGATCAAATAGGTACAGTTGTTTCCTGAGAGCGCCAAAAAGCAACTGTCACTGTTTGTCCAGTAAACAAAAATCCAATGTTTTGAAATTCCACGGGCCATCAGAGAATCTAAAACATTGGACAGAGAGATAACACTTTCGCATACATCCTCCTCTGTCATAGGATATAAGGCATCGTGCACAAATACATATTCTTCAACGGCTACGGTTCTGGCCCTGGATGGAGAATTCGCCTGGAAGTTCATCAGTGCACAAAGTACCGAATTCCATCCATACGATTCTGATCCCTTAATATTCTGTTAATACAGTCACCAGCGATGGGAATCGTATCGATATCAGTTGAAGAAAACTCAAAAACCGAGGGCCTTCCATACAAGGGCACAGGCAGAATTCACAGTGCACTGAACGTTTTTGCTCATAGACAATAAAATTCGTTTCCCTGATGGAAAAAAGCCCTTCACAACACAAGAGAAAAACATTATTATGTTAAATAAACTTTAAATTGTAATACAAAAAAACTAAGATGAAGAGTAGTGTTTGTAAAAAGCGAGAAAAGAAAACAGAAAGGAGAGCAAATATCGTATATGAATAGGTTAACCAAGAGGTTAACTGTCAAGTGAAAAGAGATTCAATTTGAAACCAATAAGAAAGTGAGAAAATTTTAACAAAAGACGATGTTCACTCTTTCCCTGTCTACTAATGTTGCTGTCACCCACCTATTGCAACTGAACCGTTCAAGATAGAATAAAAGTGATCGTAATAGCTATCAACTTGGCATAGAATAACCACCAATAAATAAAACAAATAAAAAACAAGTGAAATAATATAAAACTATTCCTTTCCAGACCCGGCAGATTTTGCCTTATTACATACCGTACAGAGCTTACTGCTCTAAAATAAACTTTAAGTTGTAATTAAAAAAATAAGAGGAACTGTAGTGTTTGAAGAAAACGAGAAAAAAATCGAAAAGGCATGGACTAATCTTATATGAATAGGCAAAACGATAAGTAAAAAAGTAATAAGTAAAAAAGGAGATTTAATCTAAAACCAGTAAAAATGTGAGAAAATTTATACAAAGGCGAAGTTCCGAAAACCGTATATGAATAGGTGGAACAGTAGGTTAAACTGTCAACTAAGAAGATATTCTACTATATGGTCTGTTGAGTACCGTACAGACCTCGCTGCTCTATCCCTTACTACTATCTTTGTCCCTATCCAATGGTCAATTTTAAACGTGTTTTCGACTTTATTTTGAGGGGTTTAAAAATTAAAAAATATATTAGACTCGCCTTCGGCTCGCTGGGGGCTACGCCCCCAGGCCTCTAATTAAGAAGTTGGCTAAAAAGCGAGGATAAGCAGAATTCGGAGACAGGATAAGTCCGAGCATTAGATTAGGGATCTGGAAGTTTAAAGTAGACCTATTTTATTGATTCATTCCGGATTCAACCAAACTTTTTTGGGAATTTGAGGGCGTTTTTGTAGCTTAACCATTAGAGATACGAGAAAAAGTGGCTGGACCTTTCTTGTCGGAAATTTAATTTTATCTTCCGATTCTGACCTAGATTTTAGTTAACTTCCGAGTATCGGTTTAGCCAATACACAGCATGGAAGAAAAGTTTGCACTGGTCAGCTATTGTTAATTGTTTAGTGTAATGATAATAAAAAACCGATTCAAAGTTAGAATTTTAAAATGTTATGGGAGTATAATTTGCTCAGGAGTTTAACTATTCATCCCCAGAAAATTCCCTGTGGGGGGAGGTTAATGATACCGGGGGATAAGACATCAGGGGGTTTAATTTACTTAGGAGATTATTCGGTCATACTAGGAAATTTCGGGGGTGGGGTGTTAATGTCACCGAGGGTTACATGACACACGAGGGCCTCTTGTAGAGGGTGTTGTGTCTGTGAATATAATTAAAATTCACTCTGTCCGTACCTACTTTTGACGCTTCGCTTCCGCCCAGCTAATTCGCGATGTGGGCTAGTAAAGATATACAAGTAATTCGTTTACATAGTAATACAAACTCAATCTGAAACCTGGATGATTTGCACACATTTTTGGTCTTTGATTATTAAGTTGATTAGGGGCTTTCATTTACTCAGGAGTAATTCCCGGGAGGGGGGTTAGTGTTATCGGGGGTTATCAGAATACGTTGTTTTTTCTGGGGAAAATTTATCGACCAGTATAATCCCAAACTGGAGCAATTTATACAAATTGTGGTCGCATAGATCTTAAAACCACCTAAAATAGCCAATTTACGACAAACATTTTACCATTGAGAGCGTTTATCGGGCTTATGCAAGTATACACGAAAGAAGTGCTTTACCTTTTTTGTAGATCTAATCATTGTGTAGTTATAAAAAAATTTAATTTTTAAGTTACAAGCAATGGTTCAACCGCTACCGCCTCCAAAAACAGAAATCTCATGTAAAAATTACAAAATATTTGAATATCAACGATATTCCAACCAATTTTATAGCCAAACGATGTATATAGCGATATAGCCAAACCATTGACGATAGAGCAAAAAGTAACTGAAGTCTTTTTGTAGATCACGTGATTTTCTAATTCCAGTACCACATCTATTTTGGGCTACGATCAACTGTTTGGCCGCCCAGAGTCTAACATTTCGCGTGAAAATTACGCTCCCAGGCCCCCAAAGTGAGTGCTTACAAATTCATGGATTAGATAGATTTGGTGATTGGTTAAACTCGGCCATAAGGTTTCATGTTCCCCTGCTGCATCCGATTCGGAGAATCGTATGGGTGATAATGCTTCGCTAGCGCTCAGCCAAACTGCGTGTGGTATATAAAAATAAACAATGAATTTCGGCCAAAAATTAAGTGACGTGGTAGCAAATTTAGGAGACAAGAGAATTGGGGATACAACTAAAGTCCGAGATTAGGTCCAGAAAGTGGTAAGTTAAGTGTTTAATTTTAAATAGAGTTTTGAGTTTGAGGGCGTTTCGTGGCTTAACCGTAGGAGTTACGACAAAAAAAGACTGGACCTTTTTTTCGAAATTTAATTTTCTATTTCCATTCTGTCTTTGGATTTTATGTAGGACCGTTATTGCAAACGACTAACCACGTAACCAAGGCTTACACTTTAGATTAGTTTTTATATGAGATGTTTTTATTCAGCCAACACGGAAAAAAATATGAAGGGCTTAATTGAAAATCTGAGTATATTGTTTTATAAACAATTTAAATAATTTTATTGTTTTAATTGTTATTTTATCTCTTATTTCGTTTCATTCTATATTTGAATAGAATGTCTTTAATTAGTATTAACAATAAGTCACAAAGATGTTTCTTATTTTGATAAGAGGGGTTTTTTTTAGTTTAGCGTATTATGTATTTAACAATTGATAGTTTTAAATAAATTTTTGTTGCTTAAAAACCGATGTTCTGACATCTTAAGATATCATGACCATCATGGAATTGCTGCCGATACTATAATCATGTCAGTTCAAAATTGCAATAGTTCTCACAAAGCTTAAGCGTGGATACATGACCTACGTTCTAACGACATACAGCTTGTTCTTTAATTTTGATACTTTGTTTTAAATTGGGCGCAATAATTTGTAACGTATAAAAAATATTTCTGTATTGATTGCTGTAATTACGGAGTAAAATTGCCTAAATACACTTGCAAACGAAACCAGAACAATAATTTCCTAAATAGTTTGTAATCCAATCATAAACATTTAAGTATCACGTTATTTACTGACATTGAAATAAATAGTTCTTTTTTTTTTTGTACTTTTAATAGAATTTTCTAAAATTTAGCATCCAAAGTTATAATGTAAAAATAAGATGCACTGTATCAATAAAGAGATTTAAAATTTTAATAAAGTTAAATTTGTATAGGAAGCAGAAAAGCTCAGGATATCTGGACACTGAAACTGTAAGATAAAAAGTTACAGAAGCAGTAGAAGTCTAGCCTTTTTCCATATGGATGTTGGGCATCAGGACATTGTCTCTGTGGTGAAGAAGAAATTAAAAGCAAAATGGAGCTCCGAGTGGCGGGAAGTTGACGATAACAAAGTCAGAATAATCAAAGACACCATTAAACCTTGGGACACAGCGTCGTGAGGAGCTAATAGAAAACACTCGTCACCCCATTCTGATTCAAAGCCACCAGAATAAAGAAAAGACAACACGAGATAAAGGAGGCTTCAAACTGTATAAGGAAAATTCGAAAGATGACTATAGAACTAGAAGCCAGTGACTAGTATTTTGAAAACTAATGTCTGGGCCAGAACATACCAATATGTGATTCAGCTTTGTGACGGTAGCATAAAAGAAATTTGTTCTCGTCATCTTTCCGTGACACGGAGTTCCATTTTGCTTTTAATATCTCCTTCACCACAGAGACAATGTCTGATGCCAACATCCATATGGAAAAAGACTAGACTTCTACTGGTTCTGTAACTTTTTTTTTATCTGATAGCTAGTTTCCAGATATTCTGAGCTTTTCTGCTTCCTACACAAATTTAACTTTTTTCCGTTTCAAATCTATTAATACAGTTTAAGTTATATTTACATTATATCGGATTACAAACAATCGAGGAAATCATTGTTCTGGTTCTGGTTTCGTTTGCAGTTGTATTCAGGTCATTTTTACACCCTAGTTATAGCAAGCAATATAGAAATATTTTTATAAGTTACAAATTATTGCGCCCAATTTAAAACAAAATATCAACATTAAAGTACAAGCTGTATGTCGTTAGGACGTAGGACATGTATCTACCCTTAAGCGTTGTGAGAACTATTGCAATTTTGAAATGACATTACTATAGTATCGGCAGGAATACCACGATGGTCATGATATCTTAAGATGTCAGAACATCGGTTTTTAAGTAACAAAAATTTATTTCAAACTAACAATTGTTAAATACATAATACGCTAAACTAAAAAATCCTCTTATCAAAATAAGAAACATCTTTGTGACTTATTGTTGATACTAATTAAAGAAATTCTATTCAAATATAGAACGAAACGTAAACAAGAGATTAAATAACATTTAAAACAATAAATTTATTCAAATTGTTATAAAACAATCTACTCAGATTTTAAATTAAGCCCTTCATTTTTCTGTGTTGGCTGAACAAAAACAATTCATGAAAAGTAATCTAAATTGCCAGCCTTGGTTACGTGGTTAGTCGGTTGCAATAACGGTTACCATGTCGCTATGGTAATGTTACTGCTGATGAGGTTGGCGCCTGTTGACAATCCGCTATAATCGTTTTAGATTAACCCTTAGAAATTATACACCTTTTTCTTTAATAAGCTTGACAATATCTTAGTAATTCATATATCCAACATTTAACAATTTTTGTTTTTATCACATATAAAATGGTGGCCATTTCAATATTTCCATGTAAATTCATCAATATTTGTTGAAATAAGTGAAATAGAGTTCGTGTATCACTTTAGTTTTTACAGCGCCAATATTAATATTTTAATTTTAAGGGTGCGTTATTTAAGGAACACTCACTCAAACTCCGCCATTTTGATTTTAATTTTCTATTTATATTTAAATAAAAAGGTCAATATAAGTCCTTTTTCTTTTTATAAGGGATGGTTTATTGCCAAGCAATATCTCAAGGGCCCGTGCCCACTCCGGAAGCGTTTTATGAAGCCTAACAAATAACAATTTCGGTATCCTCAAAACACATCAGTTCTTCTGGGCCAATTCACCGGCCTTGACTAAAATCCCAAAAGCTAGCTCAGAGTTGTCTTTTCCAACAAGTAAAAAAATCTGATTCTAATCAGTTCCATTCTACAAATTACGTAATGATCCCTGTAAATTCCTACTTATAAGTGTTTTCTCAGGTATTCCACCCAAAATTAAGATTCGCGACTTGAGAAGACAATATCTGCAGTTAGATAAAAGCAGACCTTTATTGAAAGAATTGCAATTTTAACCGTTCTCAAATTCAAAATGTATAAGTGAAAAGTGACCACATTGGCGACTGCTTGTTTAACTACTGAGGTTGGTGTGATATTTTAGTTTCTCATTTGTCTAGGAAAAATAACTTCGTTGAGGTAAGTCGGTAGGGAGTTCTGGGAGTCCAGAGACAGTCAGAATTTTTCCCTAATATAAGTCAGTTATCACACACATCTGTCATTGTTAAAAATATCTTCCAAATTGCTTAGCTTCCACGAATAATGAGTTAGGAGTACTCATTACTTTGCAGAATGATATTCTCCCCTATATCAGTATTTTAGGCTGTTATTTTATTTTTTTTAAGCTATCGTACGTCAGATAGTATAGGGAATTAAGGAAATATTGACTTGTGATTGTTTACAAATAAAGCCGCAAACAATTATGATGATTTAAACCACCCCTATAATACCCTGCTTACGTTACACCTTAGTAAATAATTGTAATTTATTATTCTTTATATATTAAACAATGATTTGAGTTGAAGGTGAAATTCTACTATATTTTTATTTCACGAGTGGAAATTTATAACATCGCATTCTTAAAAATATTTGAAAAAAGTCCCTTGAGTTTGAACGTTCAATTGCAAATTCGGGAATATCGAGTTTAAATTGGTGAAGCGCGTTGTTCTCATTAACACTCTCATCATTTCTCGTTTCCTGGCGCAATTAAAGATCGAAGATATTTACACAACCCTTTTGCCGCAAGAGTGAGTCATCATGTAAATTAATCATGCAGACATTAAGCGAACCATTAAACAAGTAAAACCGTTTAAATTTGGTAAATGGATCCGATATATTGTTTATGGCAGGCTGTAAATTGTCGGATGGTAATTTTGAACATTGGCCTTTGTAATTTAGAGCTGTAATCGTCCCAAACTCAGATTTTAAAGGTGTGATAATTACAGTTTACACTCGTATTTCTAATATCAAACAAAATACAGTATTTTTGTTGCATTTATTAATGATAAACTTTATAACTAAAAATTAAATAAATATGTATTTTCCCCGTTTCATGACTACTACAGTCATTTCAATTATAGTAAGCAAACTTGCTGGAATTCCAATCAGTTGTATTAAATTGGAATGATTATGCGTTTAAAATATCACCATTATTTAATATTTAGATTGAATTATAAATTATGGATTAGTAAAACACTAACTGTGCATTACAGTATTACAAACTATCAGTATTAAAAAGAAGAGTCGTGTTAAAAAATATAGAACAGATTGAAAAGTAAGTCGTACAAAGACAAGAACGAAATCTCATAACGAACTGATTACTTGATCCTCAGCTTGTCTGAGGCGTGTGACTTTCTTTCTCAAGCACACAGTATTTTCCCTCTTAAAAGCTGACTTTCATTTTAATGTTATTACAAATCGTAACTTTCAACCCAAAAGGCTCATGTTCTAAAACCGCGATTTATTGTAGAGGTGTATTGTTCGAAAAGACACTGCAATGTAACGATAGGAAATGTCGTCAGGAATAATACATATTTTATTACGATTTAGTTTACAATTCTGATTTTATTTGCAATTTTAAGTAAAAATAAAAGAACCTCCTGGCGCCGTAAATGTTTTCTTTCTTTCTACCTCACCCCGACGTGGCTTTTCGTGTTAATAGAATATCCATAGTTAAATGTTCAACAGAAAAATTCATGTACCACTGATGACAAATATATAAATGTTTTAAAATAAAGTTGTTGCGTGTGCACATGTAAGGCCATACGCGCACACGCATGTGTGTGCAAAACAACATATCCTTTTAGAACGGAAACAATTTCATGTCAAATTATGTCTGATAAACCAGACGAAAGAGGATCTACAAGGAGCCAACAATACGTTTGTTACAGCCATAGCTACCATAAAAGATATAACTGCTATCAGCCACATTTTGAATGGTGGTCGAATTGTTAATGAAGCCATAACATCGCGCACGTTTCTGGGCTTGTATGTGAATTGTTATCACCATTTCGATTTAAATATGCTTCTGAAAAACAATTATTAAACTATTTATAGTTTAAATAAAATCTAAGTAAAAGACTAAACAAGTCTCGAATAAATTTTCTACTTTAAAACCCAAATGAATTTTTTTTTATTAACGTCATACCAACAAAATATCACAGTAGTAATATTTATTTTATATTGTTCATAGCCAATTTAATAAGTCAATTACTGTGTACTTCCCTCGGTGATTAAAAGTAAATATGGTCTTAATTAAATTAATACTTCGTCAATTACCAGTACGTCAGAACAAGAAGTAGAGGATATAAATATATGCCTAATAATAATACAGATGTATTAGTAACAGATATGTGATACTTAAAACGAATAATTTTTAAAATTTGAGAACGAAACGCTTTTATTTAAAATTTTGTTATAAAACTATTCCACTTTGAAGTAAATCCTGTTTAAAAAGTTGAATAATTCTGGTAATTAGGTCATAAAAAGACAGGATATTTATATAATTACATACATCTAGCTATAATATACGAGTATAATTAAAACTCAAACAAATCCCGCATGAATTATTCTTGATTAAAAACCTCTTGTGTTTGGGTGGTTAAGCATGATCTCTCAATATGAAAGACAAAAATACAAACGGCAGCCCGAGTATAGTAATGCGATTGCACGTGGTGCGGGAAACAAACCGCGGACAATCACCACATCTGAGGGAAATAAACCACATTACCGTAATTTGTGGCTAAATATAGGCGTGAATAGCTCATTAGGATGTAATTGCATCAACTGCCTAAAAGTTTAAAAAAATATAATCCGTGCTTCTCATTATGCTACTCATACATGACCATTGTAGAAAAATAAACAGATATTGTTTATGAAATGAAAGCCCGCAATCTACAGAGTTTTTTTTTATTTTGGCTTCAATTGACAGATACAATAGTATTTTTTACCTTATTACTACCCAATTATTAGAATTCTTACCTCTTCTCCATTTCTGAAACTGGGCAAATTCCTTACTAACACAGATGTCTTGTTTGTAACTCAGAATACTTTACAAAATGTTGTTTTACTTATATTGCCTTATTTCATAGTGGCGGCATAAAATAGTTTAGAGTTAAAATTCCATAAAAAAAAGTAAGTTTAAATGTAATCCGCTAAAAATTAAACCTCGTTCAAGCACAGAATTAACCACAATTTATTTTTTTTATTCTATCTTTAATTTTAGGCGCAAAGGTCAATTTTGTTTTCAAACATCGGTTTAGAGTTAAACGCATACGTCTATATCACTAACATTCATAGTGACATGCTGATTACACGTGTTCTTTGACTGGATTATCTTATTTAAAAAAGTGAAGAAAATACTAATTATAATACGATTATGGGTAGGAAAAAGCTTATATTATTAGTGGAAAAGTCATTTATTTGCAGATAGATGAAATGGCAGGACGTTTGTTAAAGACAGTAGTAGACTTTACTAATTGTATCTTAAATACCGTAAACAAAATCTTCGTAAATTGAAATCAGAAACTTGGCCATTTAAATTGTAAATACATTTAATGTAGGATACAATTAATAAAATAAAAATTTACAAGTCACCAATGCACTATTGGGAAGTGTCCAAGACCTTGAAGCGAGATAAGAGTTTGCGAATCGTCTACATATATAAAAAAAACAATATACTTTCAATTAACGGATAGAAAAATAAATATAATAACATTTATGTTAACAAAATTATAATATCTATAACATGAGATAATACAATTCAATATTCCCTACAATACAGCTTCAAAGAAGGGCATTCACTTAAAAGTTAAAGGCCGCCAATATATATGTAAGCTGTTTATACACTGTAATATTAACCAATAAAGAAATCCTTGCAAATCAAAAAATTCTATATATACCAAATTTTTTCACTAACGTAACATTGAAGTTTTTCTCATAATAAAACTGTAAAAATATACTTTAAAATTTTTTTAAATTGTATATTTTTTACACATAATTTTATCTTGTACAAGAACCACTAAAATATATTACACAAGAGCTTTATACGTACTCGTATATAAGCGAGGCGATATTATTTTTTAAGGTTTATGTGTAGAGTGAAACAAACTATATATGTGATAGCTTGTAAAATATTACCAAAGACGTATCACTACAATATCACCAGTATACATTATACAGAATAGAGTCTTGCGCTTGGCTCAGGTTTACTGGGAAAATATGCTACCTCACCCCATATGTAGACATGTAAGTTGTAGTCTTAACATCGCTATTTATGCATCCCTTGATGCCTGTTGATAGCTTAAAGTGTTCCTCCACAAATGTTATATATTTACAACCACAAAATTTAATTATTGAAAACTAAATAACAAACACTATAATTGTATACTTTACTACGTTATACTAAATTATACAACTTATTAGTGTTTTTATAAAATATATCACAAAAAGTACTTGCTCCGCCGGGACTCGAACCCTAATAAAATAAAATTAAATTAGGCTAATGCCAATTATACAAATTTAATAAAAACGTAAATAAAAGTCATTTGACAGGTATTTGGTCTTCGATCATATGTTAGTTTGCTTATTTAAACACATATGTGAAATAAACAGCCAAATACAAAATAATTGAATCGTAAAAAGTAAGGGCTCTGTGGTGTAATGGTAGCACATTCACCCGGCAAGTGAGAGATCCGGGTTCGACTCCCGGCGGAGCAAGTACTTTTTGTGATTCAATGTTTATGGAAATAAAATTAAATTAGGCTAATGCCAATTATACAAATTTAATAAAAACGTATATATATATATATATATATTATATATATAGGTGATTTTTTCAATCCTTTGTAAGACCCCAATCAGTGATAAGAGTTCGGAATTTCAATATGATAATCAGTGGCTTTTACATAACAAAAACACAAATTCTCAACTAAAATGAAAATGTTAAATGTTTCGTTAGTTTAAGCCGAGCTTTAGACTAAAGCCCGCGTAGATTGGGTGTGTTACACTGATCTGCCTTACCAAGCACGGTCGCCACAAACTAGTGTAATAGTAACATTTACAACGGCACTCATTTCCCAGCCTGAATACAAACCAGCTCATTAAAGCTGACCCACAACATTCCAGATAACTGTGGAAGTGAGTGCAATCTCTGTTATGAAACCGATTACGCCAGTAATAAACAAGCGCAACTGTGACTTTTATATTCTTGTTTACTTATGTTTACTAATGTATCAAAACAACTATTACTGACTTTGCTTAGCTTAGTTGATCTTATTCATCTTTCTGTTGCAAACATGTACCAATATCAACAGGAGTAACCATATCAACAGAATGAGACTACTGATGTCTGTTTACAGTAAATAGTTTGTTAGCTGCTCTCTGTTCTGCTGCCACTTCAGTGCTGTTTGTTTGTAATCATAGCACAGAGACAGAGCACACAACAGCAATGAATTATCATTTACAACACAATTATAAGGCTATATATTATAACAGAAATACATCAAACACTGCTCATTTAAAATAATGCAGTATGATTGTTTATGAAATGAGCCACATGAGTGTTTGCATGGCACCTCAGCTACACACCTCAGAGCTTGTTAAGCGACACTTGGTGTGATGTACTCCCATCTTGTTTTCCCTTTTCATAAGGTTCATAAGAAAATACAAGATATATGCGTGACTGATCTTTTACCTATGTACACTAATACTGAGCCATCAATCATTGCTTGGTTGTACATCCCAGATCACAACCTATAAATTGAGTATCACACCTGAGGAGAAAACGGTACTTGTTGTGGATTTATGTTACAAGGGATAAGCTCCATCTGTGAAATAATCTCACTGCTGTTCATAGTGACCTGCTCACCACACGTGTTATGTTCATTCGTGGTTTTAGGACTGAAAAAATACAAATTAATATACTGGTATGGACAAAGGATTATCAGTGAAAACATTTTTATTCATAATAGTTGCAATGGAAAATACTGCTATTTGTATAAAATGCTGTAAACAAATTCTTAGTCATAAATTAGTATCTGCTTACTTTTCAGATAATAATCTTAAACATTGAACTGTCCATAATCGTGGTCACGAACACGTTGAAATAGTTTTGGTTTTTTTACAGATTATACGTAGAACCTAATAAATTGAACAATCATTGAGTACATCCCAATAAGAAATTTCAAATATCCGAGTACTCGGAGCAAGGTACGAGTGTGTGGACTGTCTGCACATATTGTTTAACCTGTTAAATTAATTTTTAGTGTAAGGACATGAAAATAAAGAGATTACAACAGACAAATCAAAAAGCTATTTGTAGAATGAACACCCTATTAGACTGAATTGAAATTACTTTAAAATGGTGTATTGTTTTCACTACTGGATAGATATTGTGGTATTAGCTATTTAACCATTCATGTTTATACTCTTACGTACAACAAAGTAAACCAAAGTATCCGTGGTTCACATTGTACAAGATACACGAGAATATTTAACACGAGAAAGCTCATAAGTATACAAGCCCGGCAAGTATACATTATACAAGATAGAGTCTCGCGTTTACCAGATATTTACTGGAAGAGGCTCACCAGATATGTACACATATACGCAGCCCCCTTAACACCACAATGTGTGTATCTACAGTCGCCTGTGAGAGCTTTCAGTGTTTTTTACTGAAAACATATTATTTAATACCATGAAAATGAATGAATTGAAACATGCATCAGGAGAAGTATTATTGTACGCTTTACTACATTAATAGCTGGAATTACACAAGTTATTAGGCTAATGTACTTATAGTATATAACATATACATAATCTATACAGTATCAATATATCATAGATGTATATCATTCAAGTTAGTGTTAAATAGCTACATGGATCAACAGGTTTTTTATCAGTGCTAGAAACTGGAGGTTTTTTTATATTTACTATTAGACTATATGATCAATATTTTCATAATATATAGTCAATAATATTAATATTATTTCAGTGTTGTTTATGAGAAAAATATCAAAACAGTAATTACTCTTAAAATTCATTTGCTACTCGAAACGAAGTAGTAAAGTAGTGTAATGTATTTACGTAATACTTTAATACCACAACTATAGTGTTGATTTCGTAATTTATACAAACATTCAAAGTCATTATAATATATAGTATCTCGAGTCTCATCATATTCCAGTACAGGTTACTAAAATATATTATACAGGGAGTTTAAATAGTCCCGTACGGGTTAGATTATATTCGAACGATTACAGGTAAAGCAATAAAACTTGCTACATCTTTACTGCACCTACAAATCTACTTTTTGCAGTAACTAACATTTTTAGTGATGTTTAGGGGAGTGGCTTGCATGAAGTCAAAAGAAAATATTAATGAGTGCATAAGTCGAGTAGTTATATATCATTAAAGGTCTTTATTGGTAGAGTACAATGCCGCAAACCTGACCTCAAAAGATTCGTTCTTTAAAAGTCACACTGGTTTAAAGTTTGATTAAGAAACTGGAAGAATCAGCCTTAACTGATAAAGGCTGTAACTTTTTTAAATGATTCTTCTTTGCTCTCTTGCGTGCTCTGATATACGTAACAATGCACACTCTGTGTAATTTTTCAATCAAAGTCACATTGAAGTATTAGCAACGAGGAGCAACACTACTGAATCGTAGACAAAACATAACTATAAACCTGTATTTTTTTCTCCTGTTGATTTGAATCTGGAAAGTTTACTGATACAATTCTTAAATCTAAATATCGAGGATAAAAATAAAAGGAGAGGTTGAAGGAGATATGATAGTCAGGTGGATAACAGTGTTGAGTGGCCTGTGAAATGAGAAATTAAATCTAATAGAATTATATAGAATTTTCCTGTTATTACCAATGCCCTTAATGCGTGTCTTTTCGACTGTGTATACGGAATTGATTCCAATTCCAGCATTCATGAAGTCGACAACAAAGTTCCAGTATTTCCCTTGCACTACTAGAATTTATGTCTTGAGCATAGCTCTGGGGGTCATGGGAATCTGAGAAAACACCTAGCACAATGGTCTTTCTGCTACAAGAAGCCAATATATGGAATGAGATTTTTGCTTATATTCAGATACAGTGTACAGCAACATTTATATCTTTATTTTCAAACAATTAAATCTATGTTCTTTTTTATCTTCTTTTATAAGGTGTGACCTATTTCTAAGCATTGAAATCACAGGGCCCCTGTGGCTCACCTCGAAAGCGTATCATCAAATACAAACTAAATAATATTGCTGCATCTTACAAAAAGCCGATATGAACTAATTACTAATTCACCACCCTTATCTAAAATCCTTAAATCGTAAAGTTAACACGTTTCCTTACGTATTTTAGGTCAATAAAAATTAGATGCAAATTCCTTCTGCTCATTACATAACCATTCCTGTCAATGCATAGGTGTTTTATCAGATGTCCATGACTCCCCACATATGCTATGTCTATGCTGAAGACATAGGTTCTAGTGGTGCAAGGAAAATACTGCAACTTTGTAGTCGACATCACAAATGCTGGAATTGGAATTAATTCCGTATACACAGTCGAAATGATACCCATTAAGGGCATTTGTACTAACAGGGAAATTCTAAATAATTCTATTAGATTTAATCTCTCATTTCTCAGGCCACTCAACACTGTTATCCACCTGACTATCATATCTCCTTCACCCTCTCCTTTTATTTTTATCCTCGATATTTAGATTAAGGAATTGTATCAGTAAACTACCCAAGTTCAAATCAACAGGAAAAAGAATGCAGGTGTATAGTTATGTTTTGTATACAATTCAGTAGTGTTGCTCCTCGTTGCTAATACTTCAATGTGGCTTTGATTGAATAATGACATAGAGTGTGCATTGTTACGTATAACAGAGCACAAAAGAGAGCAAAGCATAATCATTTTAAAAGGTTACAGCCTTTATCAGTTTAAGGCTGATTCTTCCAGTTTCTTAACCTAACTTTAAACCAGCGTGACTTTTTAAGAACGAATCTTTTGAGGTCAGGTTTGCGGCATTGTACTCTACCAATAAAGACTTTTAATGATATATACTACTCGACTTATCCACTCATTAAGATTTTCTTTTGACTTCTTGCGAGAAACCCCCCTAAACATCACAAAAAAATGGTAGTTACTTCAAAAAGTAGATTTATAGATGCAGTAAAGATGTAGCAAGTTTCATTGCTTTACCTGTAATCGTTCGGATATTATCCATCCCGTGCAAAACTATTTAACGTCCTGTATTTTAGTAACATCTAATTATATATGCCTTTAATCTGACCATAATTTTTGAATTAAATCTCGTTTACTGTGATGCGAATCGAGACACTAAATAATGGATTACCTCTGAATGTTGCAGTAATTACAAAATCAACACTAGAGTCGTGGCATTTTAATATTACGTAAATAAATTATACTGGAATACTACTATGTTTCAAAAGTAGTGTTAGTAAATTACTAAATGTAATTTACAATAACTTATATTTAAATACCTTTAATTGGAAATGTCTTTAAAAATACCAATAATTTTGTAAAGTTTGAAAACCAAACGAAACTCACCATTCCCTATTATTTCGTGCACTGAAGAAAATCCAGAATTATTTAATATTTTTTAACATAAATGGTTCGTACTGCTATCGTGGAAAGTGTCAACATTATTTAAATTTTTATTCCAGTGTTTTATTTTTAATATAAATCCATTGCCTCACTTCCATCCTGTATTACCTCTTTAACTCGTTCAAAGAATTTTCCACTTACGCGAGTTAGTATCGTCAAAGCCTACTATATTGATTGTCAAGTACTAGTTTAAACTCCATTTCTAGTCACCAGTTCAAGACAACTAATATCAAGTAAGCAAAGTAATTTTTTGGAAGACGCTAAAGAACTAGAATTTTAAAGGTTACTGGTACATGTTTTTAATAATATGTACTAGACCAAACAACCTAACGTGAGGACCTCTTTCAGCTTCTTACTAACGTAATTAATACCACTTCAGTCAGTAACGCAATGAAAATGTCAAGCATTGCCATATGATAGCTCTAGTTTTCAAAAGTAGTAGTTATTCAGTTTTGTAAATAGGATACATGCAATACTGTTACCAATGACGTGTGCACTGTCTGTTTATTAATTTCTTTATGTCAAGTTTTCCTGTTGCGATCATAATCAACTTAAGCCAAGGTTTATGTTCGATACGAATTTTTAAGTTCAGTTATCTTCCTCATAAGAGATAATAGCAGCGTCTGAAATCTGGACATAAAAGTAAGTCGGTGACGAAAAAGCTCAAAACGAACTCTTTACATAGTTCCAATGTCAGAGAAAACTAAAATAAAAACGATAAAAAATATAGAGTATTTTAAGTGAATAATTAAGAAAATGAGAATAACTTTTCACCAAGTCAAGTCTGACAGCATCGGATTCCAGACGCTGTTTAGGAAGGTGATTAAAGCAAAACTCTAAGTTCGTATTTTAATATGTTATTAAACAGAAAACGCAACATTTCGTAAGTGCTAGATATATGAATGACTAAGATATCTACCTAGTTTATTAAAGAGAATAGGTAAACATTAATGAGCCTTTAAAAAATAAGGATCATGAAAAATTACAAAATACCGAAAGTAAGCAGAAATCAACGGTATTTCACGATATTTTTTTGGTTACGACCTGTAGATTTCGATTCTGGATAGTAAACTAAAATTTTTTTTGGAAAACATGAACAAAAAATAAAATGTTACACATTATAATACATATTATAATTCTGATTACTAATAACACCCAAAATACAATTCCGTTTAACATATGAATATTTGTGCTATGAAGAATTACCTACAGGTAAATTACTAAAAATTTAAATAACAAACATGTGTAAGGTGTTATTGAACTAAATAACCATTATTAAACAACGATTTAAAATGTAAATTTTATCAATAATATTAATGTAATCTTTATTTTAACTTTTTTATTTATGTAAGTAATAATGTATAAGTAATAATTAACGTAATGACTGACAACGATTACATTTTCATAGTTGGACAGATGTGATGCGATTACTGTGATAGAATCCTAATCAATTATTTTCGACTATAATGACTCAAACATCGTAAAATTATGTGGTTTATTTCCCTCAGATATGGTGATTGTCCGCGGCTGTTTCCCAGGCCACACGCAATCGCATTACTATACTCGGGATGCCGTTAGTATTTTGGTTATTCCATATTGAAAGATTATAGTTTTAAACTCGCATATAAGGGTTTTATTCAAGAATAATTATGAAGGATTGTAGATATTGATTTGTTATTATACTAGTATATTACAGTTAGAGTTAAAACTATACAAAAGTATGCTGTCTTTTAACACTCACATACAAGAAAATTAAACTACTACGAAACTGTTTTATTCTTACAGTGGAAAACATAATACTGGAATTTAAAATAAAAGTTTTTTATTTTCAAATTTGCAAACATGACTTCGTTTTAAAAAAGGGTATAAAAATACAATTACACATCAGATGTTATCAGAACCATATGTAAATCGCAATGGCAAATAACATTTCACATTTAAGTATAGAACGTACGCAAGTCACAGCTTCATTAACAATAAAGCCCATTCAAAATCTGATTGGAGCTGTTATATCTTTTATGGCAGCTGCAGCAATGAACGAAAGTATTGTTGGCTCCATGTACAATAAAAATTTGATGCTGTTTCGCCAGATTTATCAGACATATTTGAATGGGCATTGTTTCCATATAAAAAGATCATATTTTTTTAACGTACAATTACACATATAAATTAACCGTGGAAAAAATGGATTTACAGGACTTACTTTGAGTGGTTCAATTTATATACAAAACATGAACATACAAATAAATCTCTGTATATACATGTTGGAAGTTATTTTTTCATAATCAACACAATAGGTGTGTGGGCAGCAATTAGGTTAATTAGGTTAACTTTGATTGTTATGAGGAAACATAATTATTTTAATGCTTGACAATACACAATAAAAATAAACAAAAACTGCTTTTTACTCCAAGGAAATACTTGATTATTATATGTCTACTAGACACTTTTATGAGTTTTAGATACCGTATTATACCTACTTCGGTTTAGATTGACCGAACCGATGGTTAGCCCTGAGTATCCCAGTAAATATAACTATTCGCCAGCAGCAAGGTAGGGTAGTAATCCTCCTCTGTAAACCCTTACACAAGCACGAGGCGGTATCCTGCATGATACATGTGCAGGATTGTGTCCAAGCTTGTATGCTGTGTACCAAATAAAGCAATATATCAATCACTCCTTCCCGATGCCTTGAATGAATAACGAAATAGATATTGTTCGTGGTATTTTAATTTTATAGATTTAATTCGTATTCAAACATGTTCAGCTAATGACAAACTTTAATACTAAATAAGTTTAACTTGTAGTAATTTTTTACGAAAAAACACGGGGAAAAAAGAAATTAGTGGAAAAGGCATCTAAGTAAATATATTAAAATATATTCATAGATGCGTAACCGCTTAAAGATACTCATATCACATACTTAAAAGTTTTCGGTAAGCTGGCGTATATGGCAATAACAAGCTTGTGAACGTATAAATTGGCCGACGTAGTGCTTTTTATTCAATAATAAGTATCCTGAAGCTAGTGAAATTTACTAAACTCAACCTAAATTTATTGTTAATAATTACCAACTTACCCTGGTTCCTCCACAGCACATTAAAAATTACTTTAAAGACACGGAACTGTCTTGAAATCATTAAATAAACTAAAAATTAAATTCAACGTTGCCTAGCTATCTGTGAAAATGCTAATTATCTCACTCCTTTATGGCAGACGAAGTTTCTGACGACCGCATAATACAATGGCTGAGGGAATTTATATACAAACAATCGATGATACAAATTTAGGTTTATTTGCATATTGAAATGAATTTGTAAAGGTTAATGAGTAGGGAAACATTGTTAATTTGTGTGTGAAAAGTAATAAATATATATCTAAACTTTGAAGTATTATAATTTAACTTGGTAACCAAAGGTGATTCACACTATTTCCTATAGTGCCGAGTTCGTGTGTACAACTTGAGATTATGTGTTCCTCACGTAACTCTCCCGTTCTAATTAGTGGTGGAAATAATACATACAATAGGGTAAAAAAAACACTTCACAGTGTCAATAAAACAATATGGAGTGAGGTGCAAAATTCGGAATATATCTAATTAGTCACTGGTGAACGTATGAATTACCATTTTCACGAAAATGCCCAACAAGACTTCTACGTTTGCTCCCAATTTTAAAAAGTTATAGAAACGAACTACAAAAGATTATGATGTAGTACAACGTGCAAAACTGACTGCAGGTGTCTAAAATATATTTATGGAAAAATATGTTAATTATTCTGTGACATACTGAAACAAATAGTAGTAGCATAGGGGTTTGTATTTGAAAATGTTTAGTTGCCCCCCTTTACTCAATTGTAATTTTGTCATAAAATCTGTTAAAATAAACGTAGAGACCTCTAGTTTGCATTATTGGATTTCTTTTTTTTATTACCTTTAAAATGAGGGGTTACAAGATAAGGGATTGTATTTGAAAATTTTTTAGTTGCCCCCCTTTACCCCTCTTTAGAAAAGGGGAGAAAAAATGTTCAACAACTTGAAAAATTAAAAAAATATGTTATAATAGGTAGGGTCAAGGTTTCACATAGATATCTCGGGCCGTTTAAATTATTATACCCAAACTTCTGTTGCGTATATTTATACCCAAGCTAAAATAAATAACTCACTCAGTATATATAATTTAGAAAAACAGTGCTTAATTAAAATATACTAAAATTATTCATTAAATATTTTCCAATATTTGATATAGTTAATATTTTACATTGTTCTTTATTTCTGTGAATTGAAATACTAATTACTACTAAATTACGGAATGGAATGAGTGTAACGGAAAGGATGTTTGTTTACGTGTGGAAACAAACAGGAGAAGGTAAAAAAGCTGTAGAGACAAAGTCAGCAGTAGCTGTAACGAGTGAAATATGTAAATGAGGGCTTCCTCGTGTAGCTCTGACCACTTACACTCATCTACTGGATGTTTTATCTCTCTCTCTACTTCAATTAAGAGATTATTTCTTAATTTAAAGTTTAAAAATTAAAAAGACTTTTAAGACATACATACACATATATTTGAGACATATACTTAATAAAAATGCTGTTTGTGTTAAATAAAGGGTATATGAAATTAATCATCAATAACTGTATTTTATGATGAATTAAAATAGTTTTCCTGAAATAGCTGCAATATCTCATACTACTGAAATAATAATAAAGTAGTATATTAGCGATGTTCGTAGATACAACGGTTTTTTACGCACTCACTATACATTCAACTGGAAGGTGATTAGGAAAATTCGGCCTATAACGAATTTCCTTAGACAAACCGTTCATATAAAACAATGATTAACTTTGAAATTTAAGTCAGCGTAAAATATGTGAAATACTACTGCAATAATAATAAACATATATCAAATATTGACTTTATTCCACGTAAAAAAATTAATACAAAAAATGTATATATATTAATGCAATTTTCAGATGTGTACTTCTAGAATTTATATATATATAAATAAAAGCAGTTTTGAAAAGCCTGTGTTTCTAGATCTGAGCAACAAAGTAATACGTTTGCTTAATTAATTTCATATACCCTTTATTTAACACCAAGAGCATTTTTATGAACTATACGTCTTAAATAAATGTGTATGTATGCCTTAAAAGTCTATTTAGTTTTTAAAATTTAAATTAAGAAATAATCTCTTAATTGAAGTAGATAGAGATAAAACATCCAGTACATGAGTGCAAATGGTCACAGCTACACTAGGAAGCCCTCATTTACATATTTCACTCGTTACAGCTAATGCTGACTTTGTCTCTACAGCTTTTTAACCTTCTCCTGTTTTTTCCCGCACGTACACAAACATCTTTTCTGTTACACGCATTCCATTCCGTAGTTTAGTAGTAATTAGTCCATTACTATAAAAGGCGGGCGTTTAATATAGCATTATCGATATAATTGTTTATAAAATTGTTTTCAAACTTAATTTGTCGTAATTAGTCCACATTTTCGCAAATTATGTTTTTATTATGTACTATTATATATTATTACCAGTTAAACGCGGCTTCACTCATAGTTTACTGCTTTAAAGCTTTGAAATTACAGGCATATCCTTTTAAGTGACATATCAAACATTTCTGTGATAATATACTGGAATATATACAAATCTCCAGATCCACTTTCATATAATTATACTTTAAGTTTAAAAAGCAGTATTTCAGAGGTCCTGAAGACGAATAGTGTATGTTTTTATAAGTACCAACGAAATAAATAAAATTTTCAGCTACATTGTTTGATATTTTATGATATACCTCCATTGACACTTTTGGTATATAAGGCGACTGTGCGTGGTAAGGCATATCGGTGTAACACGCTGAGAATTCGCGGGCTTTAGTCTAATGCTCGGATTAAATCTACTCAACACTTTACATTTTCGCTTAGACCTACCCAAAATTATACATGTTTACCTTTGTTGATAGTTTACTTGTATACTTTTTGTATAGTAAGTGGGGTGGTAGAACAAATATTTTAGGTCTACTTTTACAAAAAGGATTATTTATAACAGCCCTCACATCTGTAGTAAAATTAATATAGTAATTTTAACTTTGATATCTGCATTACAGGTCAAGTATACCTCATTTTTAAATTACAGTTACAAGTGTATTTTTACTAAACCTTTCAGTTCTATTATTTGAGTAACCTCTGTGGGGGTTACTCAGATAAAAATTTATGTAACAAAAAAGGTTGAAATTAAAAGTTACTTTTGAACTTACTCTATGCTCTCAAATCATAAACGTAAAGAAATTTCAAATGGTATTAAATTGACTCAAAATATGATTGAAATGTCACATTAAATTACTTAAACACGTTTAAACATTATTTAAAAAGAAAATTTGATAGAGACTAAATCCTTTATAAATAAGTAAATATCGTATTTTTATAAGTTTGTGTTTACACATTCATTTGGTTTTCTTTGTTTATATTTTCTTTCCAATATTACTAGTTGTCAAAATTCTTGAATCATATTCCTAATTTAATCTTCAAATTTCTTCTTTCAAAAAACATTTTATAAAATTATTCCATATACTCAGGATAAAAAACAAATAACTAATATTTTCAACTCAAGCGTACAAACAGGCAATTAAGCAGACTCTTCTCCTATTGTTTCCTCTATATACAGAAATTAGGTAGCAAATTAATTCTAATGATTCATCTTTTTTCACTATCCCTCATAATTTCGGTGAATGGATTTACTTTTTTTTGATATACGATATTATCTATTATAAAGGTAAATAATGGTAGATATTGACAAATATTATAAATATTGTCAATTTCCATCCAAATACTTAATGATTTCTTCTGTAATTTTAAATATTTATTCCTGAATGTTCGCTTATGTATAAAAAATTACAATTGAAGTAATTTTTGAAATAATAATAGACTTATATGTTAACCAGGAATCCTAAGAATGTCTATGGAAAATGTTAGTACAATAGGTCCAGTAATTTTTACATAATTGAGTGATAAACACACCAACACACAGAAAGACAAAGTGACATTTTTATCTAATAGTGTAGTTTGATAATAATTACTAAATAAAATTAAATTAAAGTAACTAGATTGTATATAAAAATGTACAGTAACAACTATTATTACATGAGTCAACATAAAACTGTTTATCTCCTCCTGTAGTTGCAATTAACCGCTTTGACAGCCTTTACCTTAACACGAGTTGGATTCAATTAATAGTTATATTTAATTCATAGCTTTACCAAGATCTACACGATCAAGTGATACGTAAATTATTCTTACAACTATTACAAGGTTTGTTGCTTAAACGGTTATATTATCACAGTTAATTTCAAATTGATGCATTTTCAACCAAAAAGTGCCAAGTTTAGAACGATTTATTAGCCGTCATTTAATTCTTCGATTACGTCTAGAAATCGTGAAAATTCAAATGGGTTCAATATTAACACAAATAAAATTATTAAATAGTTATTATAGTTAAAAATTTTAAATATGAAATATTCCGTTAAAGTTAAATTTGTGACTGAAAGAGTAATCTACTAGAAATTCATACTCCACAACAGGACCAAGAAATAAAAGTTCTCAATACAACTTGAGAACATGGTTTTTTATCAGGTTTTTCTTCTGTTAGGACAAGAAGCAGAGGAACCTTCAATTGAACGTATTCCAGAATGAACATGTGCGCTTTCTTCCGGAGTGACAGGATATTTAGGATAGGTTTAGGACTAGAAACGTGACATGTAATAAAGCAGCTGACTTCATTTAGATGAAACACACTGTTGCTTGCACTCTATGCACCAAATTCTGTGTTAATTCTGCAATCTCTGTGTCTTGGGAAATACTAAATATAATTAAAAGCTTGTTAAATAGCTTGCATATCATTTTATGATTTGCATTTGCAACATTTTTAATTAAACGTATTATACATTTTATAGTGTTTATAACTTTTAATACTCTTTGGATTCTTGTGAACTAACGTTATTGACCAGTAGAGACAGTGTGACTTAAAATATGATTCTCAATTATTTATTAACCTCATTGTATAATTTAAAGTGTTTTACTGCCTCTTTACAGTCTTCAACAATAACGTTATTGATCTTTACAGACAGCAATCACGCAATAATCTGATTATAAATTTATTTTGGACACAACAAAGAATGTTGTAAGTTTTAATTTAGTAAATTGTTTCCGCGTATTATGTTTCAATGTATTTTTTTAACTATTAAAAGGATGGAGGAAATAAATTTATCCTAATATTTGAATATTATAATTAAATAGGAGTCAAGAAACCAATTTTGAAGCATTAATTAGCGACAAAACTTGAACTTTTTCATTTTCTACGAGAATCTGAGAAACAGCTCTCATTGCAACTTAGTACTAAAAGGACTGTGCACTTTCTTCCAGAGTGACAGAGTATTCTGGTTGGTTAAGATATTCTGCGTTGTACATGGATATCTATAGGGGTATCCAGATACCAGTGACGTGTAGGTTTTTCCTGTACCCAGTGTAGGTTTAACTGGAAGGCATAAATCCCCTGGGGATCTTTACAAATACTGTTGCATTCCTACTTATTTAAAATGTTAGAAAAATAACAATTGTTTTAACGGTAAACAATGTATAGGTTAGACTATGAAGTTTGTCCAACATTAACTTTACAGTAAGCATTTTGTGGCGCATATTGATCTGTTTGTTATACGTTAGACCTGCTATTGATGCATTTGCAAGACAAGAAAGTGAGATGTTGACAAAGAATTACATGATTAATTTGAAAAGAGGTCATTCTTCACAAACAAGGAGTTTACAATATATAATATAAAAAAGAGTTTAAATACGAGACAATACACATAAATTGGCACAATCACCTATACTGCTGTTTGCAAAAATGCACAATCACTATTGGGTTTGAAAATGTTAAGTATATAGGTTGAATACAGGCCTCACTGTTTGGATACAAGGAACGGAAACAAAACGGGATCCTGCAAATGACATAGCAGTAGATTCTGTAGTGATACACATATACTCGTACGTTCAGTCTTAGTTGGTAGATGTCAAAGGCAAGGCCACATTTCATTAAAAGGATTAATAATCTTCAACACACACATGGTCACTTACAATACGCTCCTCAACCACATATACACAACCCAAATTCTCAAATATGTATTAACGAACATTCTAGAAAACCAAAAAAGTTCTAATTGGTTAAGTCCATAATAACTTAAACCCTACTATGTCTACTGTTCATAATAACTGTAAGAAATGAAAATATAACATTAGTTAATTACAATTAGTTATAATTTTTATAGTAATATATAACTAAATTTTTCGAAAGAAATGTAATAGACTGTGATGCCGAAATAAAATAAATCGTATTAAATAATATGAAATAAAAAAATTTAATGAAGAAACATTTAAACAATACAAGTTTCTTCCGTTAAGTTTAGTATACAGTATCTGATAAAAAAAAACTCTGGTAAAGAGTAATTAAATTTCGTAACGATTACTGTCAGACACCATATTCTGTGATCGTAATGACAGGAGAGTAAGGGAGGAGTAATTACCGTCAGCACCGATAGAGCGTGCAGCAATCAATCTTTCAGTGGTTGACAGCTAAGAGGCACTCTAACCTTCAGTTACACTTCGGTTTCTATCGATAGGCGCTTTATAATAGGATAAAATTATGTTTGCCTTAGAAAAAGAACTTTACCTTCTTCGTCTTCACCTATTTTATGTTACCTTTCCGATTTCGAATCATTTTTGATGGGCTGGCTGGAGTGAAACGTAGTACAACCTGTTATTGTTTCGCATCAGTTTTTATCTTGTGACGCATCCAATGAAAGAGCGCGAAAACGAATATAACACTACGGTTGCCACCCTCAAAATACATTATACACAGCTATTAACTAATATATGACACCAAAAATATACTAATATAAGTTGAATATTTATTGGTAAATAGATTGAAAGACTTTCTCTTCAACGTGACTGTTAGAATATTGATAGAGTAACAATCATTGTTTAGTAAAGAAATGCGTTGGGAGACCTCTATCGCCGAATTATTTTGTAATGAGTAATAAACTTGTGGTTCTATATGAAAAATGATTCTGTAGTTTTTTTTAGGCAATTTCACATCATTTCCTGTATCTAGCCACGTTTCTAGTAATGGCGAGAGTATAAGTATCTCGATATGACGTTTAAATATGGTAATATTCGGAAATGTGAACCTACCACTTATACAGGTAGTAAGTAGTGTTTGCGAAGAAAAGTCAATGTTATTACTTGATAAAATTTAAAATGCGTTGATACAGGAAGTCAACCTACAGAGCCCTTGGAATTATTTGCACTATTACAAAAAATTAATTGATATTTGGGGGGGAGGGGAAATAAGTTATGTTATGTTAACAAAGTAACAATGAAGTGTCAAAAATATTATACTCTAAAACGTAATGAATACAAATCAAAGTGCGGAGTCGAAACAAATTGTACTCTAAACTGAAAAGTATTTCAAGGCTAATATTAAACTACACCAAAAAAGCAGTACTCACTTTTTTTATTCTAAGTATATGTAAAAAATTTTTGAAGAATTGATCTTGCGTGTTTTTTATCTCTAATAGTGTATAAGATTGACATGCCAAGCTGCTTTAATTTTTACGATTTTCTCATGCCAGTCTTGACAAAGTATATCGAACCAAAGTATTTGTAAATTAATAATGAATTTCGCCGTGAAAATGAGTTTGTAGTTGAGATCAAATGGGAATAAAGTGCATACATTACAATAGAATATATCAACAGGTAGTACCTCTAAATGAGACATTACACGCTTTACTCAACTTAAAAACATTTTAGCAAATCAAGATTTTCTTATGTCGGCCTTGACCGAAATTGTATCGTACCAAAAGATTGATTAATTAGTAATTTCGCAGGAATGAATTTTGTAGTCCCTGTTAATTAGAAACTAATTGATTTACTCCGTTTTAAAAACGTTTCCGTAATCAAAATTTTCTTGATTCCGGACGTGAAATTCAGGATCGTGTCATTCAGATCAAAATTTTTATTTTCTCACATCAATCACAGCAGAAATATTATAAATTATATAAAATATTAATACATATACCATTCTATGTGATTATGATATAAAACTTTCGATGAATGAAGTTTCGCAATCATTTGTCACAGTCTGTCAAAATATGATTCGGTACATTCTTCCTAAATATTTGCAACAATGAAATTCAGTGGCACTATCCTGTCCTTTGTCAGACAAAAGGTACAAAATTGACTTTCCAAGGTATTGTTTTTATGGTGTTTTACAAACATAATACAAATTAAAATATTAAAAGTGCTTTTAATTATAAGAGACAATCATAAATAAGGAAGGGTAGCTAAAATATATTTTCATGTCTGCATAATCACAAATAAAGTGTTTCCAAACTATTATATAGTTTATTATCGGTTACTTTCTTCTTCTATAATTCCTCCCAAAAAATAAGAAATTGACCCTTTAAAACTGGTTTCATATAAGCTGAAGATAATATAAAAGATACATGTTTTTTTAAGAAGTTTTTAAATTCTCATTATTGTATCTAAGTAAAAACCTAAAGTACGCATTATTGTTTAGGTAAGACAGTATCAAACATCACAACGTTCTCAAAAATAATTCTAATAAATACTGATATCACGTAAATATTCGTATAGATAACTAAGCCTTGTTTCCGGCATTTCTTCTAGATCACAACTCTTACATTAATTAATTTTCTCAAAAAGAATGAAGGGGACGACAATTAACACACTAGCTATAAAATGGCACATGCCTTAATTATGATAATAAGTAGAAATAACTACTTATTATGTACATCAATGTGTACCTTCAACAGCAGCGAGCGTAGAGAGGTTACAGTAATTAACCACTGAACTAATTACCTACGAGTCACTTTGTTTGGTGATACAATAATAATGTGTGATTAGTTTTGTTAGAAGCAATTATTTAATTACCTTGTTTGATTACACGTATCAACTGGAACTTAAATATTAATGCCACTTATAGAGTAATGGGATACAGGCATGTACAAACTACTAGTTACAGATGTGTTGTTATTTACAGTAAACGGACTGTAGGTCCACGTCGTAAAACTGTAGGGGCCATTTCTTACCTACTTCTTAAGGGATGTGAACAGTGGGTCCACGGTCCCGACCTGGGACCCAGTGTCCGACTCTCGGGTTTCTTTTGACGAGGGGTTGACAGGGGATCGCCATACTCACTCTACAGCACTTGAACGTATGTTTCGAGATCTATTATCTATATCTCCTGAATAATATTCAGTAGACTACTGTGTTTTTATTAGTTCATTCTGACTAGCCACAGAAGAAGACAGGTACAGAAAGCGTGAAACAAAAAGCTATATGCATAAAAGAAAGTCAGATTTCTTTTCTGAAGTGTATTCTTAAGTAATACACTATTTATAACTTTAAAATGGCTGTAACGGTTATAATCATCTTTGCTTCATGTATTCTTTTTCACCCCGCTAGCTAAACAACTATTAAAGTATCGTAAAATGCACGGAAAAATCAGGTAAATATAACAAGATTTTTATATAACAGTATAGATTGGAAGAGCCTACTAACTTTAGTCAACTGTTCTGTCTAACATTTTTATAAACACAATTAAATGTGTAAATAATTTTACCATTATTTTAAATTTATTTATATTTGGTATTGAAAGCATAAAACTAGCTTGATAGTAACAACACTTCTTGTTCAACCTTTTCTGCAACCACTATTGAACATAGAGTGAGAAGAGTAGTCAGATATGGAAATTAAAGGTTTTGGTAAAAATCTACTTTTAATTCTTCACTTTAGCAAATATTGAGTATGCAGTGCTGGAGTAAGGACCGTCCACGAGGCCACGTTAGGTAACTACCATCGTACCAATAACGCTTGCGAACGCTTGCGAACTACCGCTGGAACAATAGCTTGAACAGCTTAATAAACCAGAATTATCCATCAATCTGGACAGTCTTAGAAGCTATACGTAAGGATGAAGCAATGGAAAGAACTAGAGCTCCATCTTTGATCCATGACAAAGATCAGTCTCCAAAAACACCAGCGAAGGCTCCAGGGACTTTGCCAAGACTATGTTTCTGGAAAGAGGGACCTGGCTAGTTTTCTGAGAGCTGTAGGCTCTACGATGAGATATTATTAGAAATTTTCACATTTGTAAGTTTCTTATCTTATTGCACTGAGCGTTTATTTGAAATTTATAAAAACTCGTATTAGAGGTTGCGGTTAAAATAAGTTTTTGTTTGCGCTAATCGTCATTGAATTTTTGTATGGTACTTTTTTAATGCTATTATTATTATTTCATTGAGTGTTTGAGACTAAACGTGTATTTTGCTCATTCTGCTTTATTTAAATTATTTGTCATCTTTTTACTAAACCAACCAATTTATTAATAATATTTTTAATATTTTTACAAATAAATATCAGAAGAGTGTAATAAATAAGTACGTAAGTGCAAGTACGTTTATTTTATGCGTCAATTCATTAAGGACTTCCTTCTTTAGAAATGAATTTACTTTAAGTGGATCTAATGTCTACATTAATATGTCCCATGTAATATGAAAGGGGCATATCATCTAACCTATGTATCATCAACTAAAATATAATACGTCCAATGTTTTTTAAAATACTGACCTTGCTGTAAATGTATTAATACAATTTATATTATTAAATCCTAAATTTATTAAAATATTTTATCAGTTTTGTAAGATAATACTTGAAAAGTCTTTATGTGTAATACTTAGTTTGGGACACGATTAATCTTGTCATAGCAAAACCGTGGATACCAAATAACATATCAATTCACGAAGCAGAATATGTAACATCATTCTCACCAGCTAGGTTTCTAACTTAGTAAATTTACAGTTTAACTTAAAATATAGATACACAATTTACTGTAGGGCTATCATATAAATCTCTAGCGCTAAACAATAATAAAATACATATATATGCAAAAAACTTCATCTTTATGGGGTGATCAACCGAGGCGGAGAGAAAGAGTGGGGACAGAGCCGAGCAGTACCGATAAATCCCGAAAATTCCTGACAAAACTCTGTACATGCGGCTGATAGCGACCTCAGTTCGGAACGGGTTCTGATTTCTATTATCTTACGAATTAATGAGTCGTTTTTAGATCCGAATTAATGAGTCGTTTTATATCCGAACATATCTGCAAAACATAGAAATTATATCGAATTAATTATATTAATATAGAACTTTCTTTATAACTCCAAAGACACTTTACACGAACATATCTGCAAAACATAGAAATTATATCGAATTAATTATATTAATATTGAACTTTCTTTATAAAACTCCAAAGACACTTTACAAAAATGTGAGATGGTGCACAACGAATAAAATGTTCATAATCTTTTTGTGCTATTGGAATATATTCAAATTAATAGGGCAAAAGCAACATATTATAATGTGGAGTCCTTAATTGGTAGTAAATAAATTTAATAATTACACTACAAAATCTGTAATAAGAGTTTATGTAATAGCTGTAATAAACTAAGGGTATTAAAAAAGAAACTTTGTGTGTGTGTGTGTGTGTGTGTGTGTGTGTGTGTGTGTAGTACACACACCACACCACTGCTTACTGTCCGATGAGACGTTCTGAAAATTATTGATTGTTAGTTCTGAGCTATTTATAATTTTGGAGGGAAGACCAGTCCCATTTTGGATGAAACGGAAGTGGCTGGATAGTTGAAAAAGTCAAGCCAGCGTTTTCTACGCCAGGTGCAGAGTTGCAGTGTTGGTTGACTCATATCTCCTTTCTGTGGCATGTCCTTTGATATCTTATCGTATTTTCTTTTGAGAACTTTAGTATTTGAAACACTTTGTTAAGTATTCATATTTTAGTAACCTCAAATTATTACGATCAAATTTTAACTTATAGCAATAGCAATATATTTCTCTGTCTGTTTTTATAGCTACGCCACTGAATGTAACGAGGTTACTTTGTTACATTAGACTTCCTTACGTCTTTTTGGGTCTTTCGATACTCCGTTGTATTGGTTTATTTGTATGTAGACAAGAGTAATTGCCTGCCATTAATTACGTTTGTAAAATCAAGGTTTAATTAAATAAATTTAATTGAGCTGAGTCCTGCAGCATCCAGCTTTAAAAATTTAATATATATATATATATATATATATATATATATACATATATATACATATATATATATACATATATATATATATATACATATATATATATACATATATATATATATACATATATATATATATATATATATATATAATATATATATATATATATATGATATATGTTGTTGTACCAAATTACTGAAATGTGTTTAATTCAGAGTAGAAGCTAAAAAACACAGTGGTACATTTTAAGAGGCTTGTCACATTGATTGCCTGCAATAATTAAATTGTGCTGCATCCTGCAACATCCAGCTTTGAAAATGTAATTTAAATATATGTATGCTGTACTAAACTACGGAAAGGGGTTTGAAAATACAGTGATACATTTTAATAGGTTTGCCAGGTGCTGAACTAAATTAAATTCAGATGAGTACAGAGCGAGCGAGAACGCGCAGACTGCCCATTCCACTAATCTAATACACGGGCTATCTGTAGTTGGCAGGAGGGGCCCCTCCATCCCCACTCTTTCTCTCCGCCTCGGTTTTGATCACCCCATTAAATTCCAGGCGTGAGGAGCTCGTCCCTCTGTCGACCAGTGTGTTTGTAGTCGTCTGTCAGCGTGCATCGCAGTTTTGTGAATTATTTACTTAAGCGCTACGCTCTTGGAGCACAACTGTGCTCCGCGCGAGTACTCTTGTTACTGTTTTTTCTTAGCTTATCGGTTGTATATGTTTTTTATTTTATTAGTTTTCTGCTTCTTTTATTAATTTTTATGATGAAATAAATGATTGTTCAATAAAAAGTACAGTGGACCATCGTGATCGTGTTGACCCACTTGACCGTGAACAGTTGCGTCGTTGGTTGGCTGAAACTGAAGAGGACAATGAAAGTGTTTTTGGAGTTGAAGATGTAGACGAACAAGAAGTCGATCACGTTGAGGCTCAAGATGATGTCGGATCCGAAGAATCAGATGGAGGTGAAGAGACAGAAGTTGACTCTTCAAACGAAAGCAGTGACCATGAAATTGACTTTGAAGACGGTGCTCCTTTTGTCAACCCTGAGTTTTACATAGGAAAAGACAAGGATTACAAGATGGTACCTTGATCCTCAAGTTCCTCGTGCGACCCGAACACCTAGACACAATATCATTCCTGTATTTCACCGTCCAGGACCACAAGGTAATGTAAGAAATGCCAATACCCCTGCTATGGCCTTTGAATGTTTCATTGATGACAATATGGTCACACGAATTGTTGAATACACAAACATTTACATAAGTAAGGTAAGGGCTAATTTTCAAAGAGATAGAGATGCGAGACCTACTGATGCACGTGAAATAAAAGCCCTAATAGGAATATTGTACCTAGCAGGTGCACTGAAAGCAGGAAGAAGAAATGTCACTGACATGTGGGACAACACTACAAGTACTGGAGTTGAAGCAATCTACCTGACCATGAGTTTGAATAGGTTTAGATTTCTTCTACGATGCTACGTTTTGACAATATTCATAGTAGAGATGTGAGACAATCTGTAGATAAGCTAGCAGCCTTCAGGGAAATTTTTGATAAGTTCGTATCAAATTGTAAGAGCTCATACAAACCCACAGATTATTTGACAATTGATGAACAGCTGGTAGGGTACAGAGGAAACTGCCAATTTAGGGTTTACATGCCAAGCAAGCCTGCTAAGTATGGCATAAAGATTTTTGCTCTTGTTTCTACGACTAACTTTTTTGCAACCAATCTTGAAATTTATGTAGGCACTCAGCCAGCTGGACCATTCCATAGGAGCAACAACACTCAAGAGTTAGTTATGCGACTAGTTGAGCCTATAGCGGGATCGAACAGAAACATCACGTGTGACAACTGGTTCGCATCCGTGCCTCTAGCCAAACGACTCCGCGAAGAAAAAAAGCTAACTCTTATTGCCACTCTCCGTAAAAACAAACGTGAGGTACCACCAAACTTTCTACCTGATTCAAACAGAGAAGTAAAGAGTAGCATCTTTGGATTTAAAAAAGACTGCACTCTAGTATCTTATGTAGCCAAAAAGAATAAAGCGGTTTTGATGATTTCCACCATGCATGACGACGCAAGCATCGACCCTGAAACAGGAGATGAAAGGAAGCCCATGATAATAACATCATACAACGACACTAAGTATGGCGTCGACATTCTTGATAAAATGTGTCGTCAGTATGATGCAGCAAGAAACTCAAAAAGGTGGCCTCTGACTCTTTTTTTCACTTGCTAAATGTGGGAGGTGTGAACGCTATGACAATATACAAGGCAAATCAAAATCTTGACTTCATAAATAGGCTGGATTTTTTGAAAAAAGCTGTCTTTTGAGTTGATGAAACCCCAAATGGAACACCGCATGACCCTAGAAATGATACCAAAGCAGATCAAAACTAGAGGCAATCTGTTGCTGCACCCTGATGAAGCGAGACCGGTCCGACCGCAACCTCAGCCCCCCAGAGCTGCTACAACTGGAAAGTGCTACCTGTGTGACAGAGCAAGGAACAAGACAAGCAGGAAATCATGTTCAAAGTGCTATAAATGGGTCTGTGCTGATCATTTACAAAGTGTCTGTGTTGATTGTCTAGAATAAAGACGTAGTCTAGAGGCAAGCTTCCAAAGTTGATTGTAATAATAACTTTTTTTTTGTAAAACACACTTTTTTATCCTAAACCTGTAAAATACACTTTAATTTATATCTGAGCAATTGTACAGACGTTTCTTTTACCCAACATGTCATATTAATGCTGATTTATATGGTTATAATGCAGAATATCATTAGAGGTCAATGGAGCACAATCGTGCTCCGCGCGATCACTCACGTTAAGCCCCGTTTACACTGCCCGAGCATTCATCGCAAACAGGAGTGACGAACGATCATTCGTTCGAGGCTCAGGCAGTGTAAACAGTTTCGGCGAGCCGAGCAAGGTCGAATCGAATGCTCGTTCGTGCTCGAGCCTGATCCGCCCGATGTCGGTTTTTCCGGCGAAACATCAAAGGGATGCTCGTTCGCCGCTCGCTCAGTGTAAACACCTCGGGTTTCTTCGAACAGCGTTCACCGAATTCTGTTCTTGCCTACTGGCTGTCGAGTTCACACGTCTCCCATTTCGAGTGTGGAATTCCTTCTTTAGTTTAGTCTGTGTAGTAATTTTTCGTGAAAGCAGCATGGAGTGGGAGAATGAAAAAGTGCCTCCTTTTAGTTTCTCTTTATGAGGGGCACCCAGAGCTGTGGCAGCCGAACCACAAGCTGTACTTCAACAAAAATTAAAAAAGATGACGCTTGGGAAGCTATAGCGACGCAGTTGGAGACGACATACGACACCGTCAAAAGCAAAATAACCTTGTTGGCTTCCTTCAGGAGGGAGAAGAACAAGGAAGAAAAACTTCAAAAGGGACTGGAAAAGGTAAGTCAGCCTTCTTCTAGCAAATTTATAGCTTTTTCCGGTGAAATTCATAATTTTTTTCAACCAAATTCATAAATCTTTCAACCAATTTCATACACTTTGAATACACCAATTGACAATATTATTTTCAAGAAATCATAAATAATAATAAAAATAGAAGGTGATCATCTCTTAATATATAAAAAGTTAAGTATCTTTATTATCGTTATTATAATATAGAAAATAAAAGGTGGAATGGAAATAAGATGTTGTGATTTGCAGCCAGACGGTGCATTGTTCTCTGAATAGTACACCTATGTTTTCGGTTCAACGAATTGATAATTAAATGTACCTATTTTTTATCAGGTGCAGACGAGATCTACAGGAGCAAATGGTTTGCTTACGAAGCTTTTGGGTTTTTGAAGAATAAGAACAAGTGCAAGGAAACCATCAACTCATGTACTTCACAAAACGCTTCAAAGGAGAATGATTCACAGGTAAGCTCACGAATTACACTTTTTTTACCTGCATGGCTTATTAGAGATTCATTTTTATGTACTTAAGCTTGAAATGCCTCCTAATAGATTCAGGTATAATATGCCTCCTAGGTAGTACAATAAATAGGTAATGAATCAGAATCAGAAAATTTATTGTGGTAAACATTTTCACAAATGCGACACAACGTCATGCTTAGGCTTAATGATTATTTGACTAATTACTAAGTCTATCTACCTGACTTATCAAACTAACAAACTCTTCAATATTGTAACAGCAGAAATCCAACAACAAACATTTAATTTTCAATTTAAAAGGTCTTAAGCTAAGTTGTTGGATATGGTTTGGTAACAAATTATACAGTTTTTTGCCTATTTCTAAAAAGTTTGATTTAGTGGAATGATAGTTGTACTTATCTAATCTAAGCATATTACAGTTTCTTGTGAAATAACCATCTACAGAACTATTAGTTGGCACAGAATTTAAATGAGTTTTTACATACAACAAACATTCCAATATAAAAATAGAATAAACAGTTAAAATCTTAAGCTGTCTAAAATATGGTTTACAGTGAGTTCTATTCCCCACCTGACATATAACTCTCACAGCCCTTTTTTGTAATACAAGTACCCTTTTTACATTCCCATCATTACCCCTTACTAAAATTCCATAGGTTAAATGGCTATGTATGTGGGCATAATAAACAGCTATTAACACTTCTCTATTAACAATTGATCTTAACCTACACAACATAAAAATTCCTCTTGCCATCTTTTTACATAACATTTCAATATGAACATTCCATTTAATATTAGACTGTACATAAACACCAAGAAATTTAATATTATATATGTCAACATCATTTCTTAAACTAAACATAAGATTTTGGGTTTTACTCTGGTTCAAACATAAAGAATTTGCTGCACACCAAGCCAGATAGAAATAACCAGAACATTCTCTTAACAGTCTTCAAAGGAACGCTGCCCTTTGATTCCAAAGATCCATAAATAACCCTATTTCTTGTACTTGACTTCAAGACTTTACTATAACTATCCTTAGGGCTATCTTCAGTGTTGATAACTTGAGGTTTAGGCGCAATCAGAATGCTATCATGCGTAATCGTTTTGCCATGATACGGCTCCATTTGTCATGAAGTATGTTGCAAAGGCCTCGCGGATATCTTTAGCAGTAGAATTTGATCTCCTGGGTACTTTTTTCAAACCAAGAAGGGATGCCGGAGCCACCTCATTTCTCCAGGTACCAGGTGTAACCTCTCCATTTTCCTCGGTAACCAAAGCACCCACTGGGCAATATAGACGTGACGAACTTGCACTTCTACGTAAAAAATTGTGGAGGTAAACGCAGGCCATTACAACCCACTTGGCGTTCTCAGTTTCCAAAAGCAAAGGTTTCCTTAGCACACGAAACACAGAAGCCAAAATGCCAAAAGCATTCTCTACCACCCTTCTGGCCCGGCTCAATCGGTAATTGTAAATTCTTTCTGGGGACCCTTGTGGATGATAACCAGAGTACGGTTTCATCAAACTGTCACTCAATGCAAAAGCATCGTCCCCCAAAATGACGTACGGGCTGGGGATACTCGAATTCGGCAGTGGAGATGGTGGGGGAAGTTTCAAGTTGCCCTTTTCAATATTGTCGTACAACTGAGAATTTTTGAAAACTCCACCATCTGAAATCCTGCTTTGACATCCAACGTCCACAAACATGAAGTTATAATCAGCGTCGACAAGCGCAAATAATACAAAACTGAAAAAGGACTTGTAGTTGAAGTATTCGCTCCCGCTTTTGGGCGGACATTGTATTGCTACATGCTTTCCGTCGATGGCTCCAACAGCATGGGGGAAGTCCCACTTCTCTTCAAATTTCTTGGATTCGCATAGCCACTGTTCTTCATTTTCGGGCATCTGAAATGAACAATATTTCTTATTACGTACACCCATAGCGTCAAAATTAAATTATATACCTACACACTATTAAATAACTACAATTAAATTTTTATAGCGGAACCAATAGTTTGTAATAAAACCCTCAAGTATTTTAGTAAATTTGCTAATTCATTTCTTCATTTTTAAGGTTGAGCTCATTCAGGAAGAGGACGACAATACAAGTGAATCTGCTTCCCAAATTACTCAAACCCTCCCTCATCAGCAATCTCAAGAGATACGATCGGCTTCCAGTCAAACGGCACTGGGTTTTGCAAAGCCTACTCCAATGAAGCGCAAAAGAACGCCAGCCTCTCCACGGTCTCAAGTTGACGAGGTGGTCGGCATACTGCATAATGCTGTGAGGCGTGATGCTTGTGATGTGTATGGTGAGCATGTTGCGATGAAATTAAAATCTTACTCCAAGAGGACACAAGCGTTTGTCCAGCACCACGTCAACAAAATTCTTTTCGAAGCCGACATGGGCCGCTATGACGAACTTCCTCATCAAAATCGCCGGTTCATCTCATCAGTTTCGCCGAATTATTCAGCCTCTCCGTCCCCTGCTACTACGTTTTCGTCAGCGAATTCTGGCCCACCTTCTCCGGCTATTTTACTACATCCACAACAGACTACACCAGAGTACAGTGGGGACTCTACTTCACCTCTGTCCTCTCTTCCTACATACCACCATCTAGAACCTCAACCCCCCACCACAGACCATTCACATCAATCAAGCAGTGATGATGCAGATCCGCTCGCCTCCGTATTTGCCTCGGATCCTGGAACTGGGGTACCCTCAGAAGCAGGAACATTCTTTTCCTCGTTCTGTTAAAATATTCACACGTTTGCACTTTATTCAATAGTTCCGTTCAACGTTTTTCATGTACTTATTCCAAATATATATATTTCCAAAAATAAAATTATATTATACATTTTTGTTCTTACCTTGACATACTCCTGTAGTGCTTCTACGATGGCCCGACAGACTTCAGGAACAAGTAAAGAAATTGTAGGCTTTGAAACCCTGAAGAGATACATGAGGCTACCGTACGAGTCACCACTTGCTAAAAATCGAAGAGTTATCGCCAACCGGACTGATGCAGGAACGCACTCTCGGAAGTTGGTGTCGGTTTTGGCAATTTTCCCTTCTATCCTTCCCAATATGATGGCGAAATCGACTAACGACATTCGGCTGAAGTTTTCGAAGAGCCCTCCGTGGTCTTCTTTCAAATCTCTCAGCAAAATAGTGTGGTTCCTCTTTTTCAAAAATGAAGACTCCCACACGCGTCGCCTTTTCCTTACTCGCGTTTCCTCCTGTAACAGGATGAGGACGGCCGCAGCGGAAACCGCAAGTTTTGACAGTCCGGGTGCCATCATCAATATTTACTGCAAACGCTCACGAGAAACTGATCGACACAAATGCTCGAGCAGTGTAAACAGAGGGCTCGTTTGCGTTCGTGCTCGTTGAAAACCGGCGAGCTACGATCACGAATGCTCGATGCTCGGGGATGTTTGGGCAGTGTAAATGGGGCTTTACTGTGAACCGCGAGAGCACCGGAGTGTTAATCGTCCTTCTTTTAAAATTTTATTGTGGATATAAATACATATAAATACTGTCTCTGTAGACAGTAAGATTCGTTTAAGTGTTGGTTATAGGCCAAGAGCCACTATTTAAGGTAATAAAATATTTTGTCTACGTATAATTATCTATTTAATTTGATACAACTATAAATGTGATATAATAAGTATCATCTAAAGGGTTGTTTTAATTATTAACAGTAATAATAAAACAATAAATCTATCGATTTCAATTAACGTGTACTACGAGTAACCTGTCTACTCGCATATACCGTATCATACTGACGATGGACCAAGATAAGGAATAATTAATACAAACTTACTACAGATGTTTATTATTCATCAGGATATTGCCGAATCACTCAGATAGTAATGTAGTGATGTGTGGAATTTAATCAAATATAATCCCAATTAGCAATCTACTTCAGGCAATCCGTAGTTTGAGTTTTAACTTGAGTAAACTGTTGTTTATATTTACTGCCTAAGCAATACGCTGTGCATGTGTAGTGGAAGTACCACTCACATTCTTCCACAGAATTAAGAATAAGCGCAGGTAGAAAAATTATTGCACGGCCAGGTCAGTTTTGAAAAGTAGGACAGTACACGGGGCAGGGCCTAGTAACATTATATATATATATATATATATATTTATATACTTTTATGACTCAACTTTTATACACTATTAATTACTTAGAGTAAATTTTGTTAATGTTTATAAAGACATAAAATTTGATTTGTGTTGATTGTAATAACAAAAGGGTTGAACTTAAAACTCTTTTCCATCCAAAAAGAGGTTTAAAATGTCTCTTATTTTATATTTTGTTATGAAGTAAAGAATAGGGATAATGTTTTTATGACATATATAAACGTAAAAAATAAACATAATTAAAAAAAAAATTTATTTGTTTACGTGTAAAGATTGTGTTTATGTTTGACAGATTGCCTCGAAATAACCGCTGAAATCAGTCTACAAGTTTTCTTTTCTTCGCGGAAAGTTTCATTGACATGAAAAATGAACATTTTACATGAGAGACTGGGCAGTGATACATCACCGCATCATACATCACGAATTCTATGCAATGTTTTATACAGAGATCAACCCAGCCTTATTTACTTCCGACCATCGAAATATATTTTTAGTTTTTACTCAATCATTTGTGTTCAATAATTTCAACGACTTGAAAAAGTTTCATTTATGTGATATTTGAAGTGCTCTATACATCTGAGAATATCTACAAATTGTATTCACTAGTACTCATAAAATATTTCTTTTCTTTTAATTGTATTCTTTAAAATATCTAAATGGTACAAATTGAAGTATCACGAATTTCGTATTTTTGAAAGTACATTTACAAATTTCGTAACAGTGCCCGAACATGTATTGATTATAAAATATGTCAGTTATATTCTCTCACTTCTATAATATATCATCGACCTTATCTCTGTCAAACAGAATTAGATAAGTAGAAGTTTAGAGAAATTTAACGCAACAATTGCTCTGAGGATCAAGCTTGTAGTAATTAAATAAAAATGTCATAAACAATAAAAGCAAACTTTGGGAATTATTTAAGAGTATTGTTCCGTTTTTGCTATAAAGAGCAGAGGGAAAGTTATAGAAGCAGAAAAAAGCATAACACTTTGCAATAGTATTTTTATTATGAACTATCATACATTCTTATCTTTCATAACTACTGTAAAATAGTGACGTGATTTTCCTATACATCATCAACCTAAACTCTATCCAACGGCATGAGACGAGTAGAATTAAAAAAAAAAAAAAAAAAAAAAAAAAAAAAAAAAAAACTTTGAGGCTCAAGAATGTATTTATTATTTAAAACACACGTAAAGTAAAAAGCAACAACAACTATAACCAACAGTTTGACTCATAAGAAACCACTTTGGGATATATTTCTTGAATTACTTTCTTGCCATAAACTTTGGGAGTCAACAAACGGCAGCAAAAGAAAATTAGCAGTAAATTTTATACTTTTGTTAAAAGCCGGTTTCGTCTCTTAAATTATACTAAGTGAAATATCTATAATATGAGTCTACAAATTATTTCTACTTCCCTAAAGTTATTATTAATTGACAAATCATTCTAAAATGTGTTTCACAAATATGGTATAACTTTCACTTTTTAAATTCACGATACAGAATAAAATATGTTTGATTGTGAGGTGACATCAACTAGGTGTATAAAGATTTATATTCTGTATCAATACCTTATTTCGACAGTTAACAAGAGTTCTCAGTCTAATTAAACGGAGTCGAGTCGAAATAAATTTATATACGTGAAGAGCATGAATTCAAACCGCCATGGTAACATCTGAAGCACGTTATTTCATTACAGAGTTATATACGGTCGCTGTGTACACTGATTAAGGCAGATTGATTGTGATGGCTGTATACCGTCAAACGGACCCGGGTCGATTTCACGCGGGCACATACATCATATAAATTGTGTTACGTGATTATCTGTATTTATATATAGCAAATATATTTGTTTATGTTTGCTTTCGATAGGTAATTAAGTTAAAAGCATAGGTTCAGCCCACCTGAAACCCTATAATTAATGTAATATACGTTTCGGTATTTTACGTGAAGTATAAATTACGTAAAATATAAATTTGAATTCCATCTTTAAAGATTCATAATGTGCGATTTATGGACAAAACATACTTTTGTTGAGTAAATGCTAATTAGAGATTTAAATATTTTACTTAATAAACCTCGAAACAAATATTAAAGTACATCTAATTTGAACAACAAAGCAGTTTTGACCATTTATTGCAGTAGTACATCTAGACTATTGGTAAGTTAACAGTCTGATTCGAATAAAGTCTTGTAATCTTAAGGTTTTTTAACATCTGATCCTTAGTTACACTTAACAGCTTTCCATTACAAACTATAGTGATGCGTCATTATTTTTACCAATACCATTATACATTTTTTGCCTCTTGACGGGCTCATCCCGCAACGTCTGAATATTTCTAATGAGTTATCAAAATATAAGCCACCGCATGAGGAACGACCTTATAATTAAAAATCTGAAATCAAACCATGAATGATCTATCCAAAATATTTTCATTGTAACATTTTATTATCATCCATTTTTACTAGTCTTTCATACCAAGGTAGCAAATTATGTATTAAAAAGCCACACATAATATTAAACAATATTAAATATTGAGCCGGGGCTCAGTTTGGACAATTTATTTTTGTCTATTATTTTTCCCACCTCGGCCACTCTTGTCAGTCGGTGGGGGAGTCACTCCGTCTGAGTATTGATTTTCTGCCTGGTTGGACTGTTTGGTTGAGGTCAGCTGGTTGACCTTGACTAGTTTACCGACCAGCTGTTCACCGGCACCGGCTACTGTTTCGGAGCGGTCAGACACGTTCGGAGAAGCTACTGCGTTTCTGTCTGTTCACTGCTCGTCCCGTTCACCATGGCTGGCTAATTCACCGACTTTCGGCAGGTAATTGTCTTTTTCACTCTCTTTACTTAATTAGTTGGCGGTTTTTCTCTCCCACCCAGACATATATTTTCGTTGATTAGTTATAAGTAGTTTATATATATTATTTTGTAACTTGTGTTCCTCGTGCACGTTGTTCGTGTCGCTAAGTGTTCTTTCCTGTCTTTCGTACCGTACGTTCTAAATTTGTTAATTTTATTTACTATGCTAGTTTAGTTTTTTATCTTTCGCTCTTGTGCTTTCTAACTGATCCGTTCGGCGAACGGAAATTATTTATTCCGTGTACACACCTTGTTTTTATTTAGTGTAAGCGAGACGGTACAGACTTTGCAAATTTTTGTTACCTCGTGTTTTGTGTTGCGTGCAAAATTGGGTGGCAACATTCATGATTTCAATTTTATTATTTAATTATTGCCTTTATAGTAGCGTGAAATGATTAGAATTTAATTATTGTTATTTGGGAAATAATGTATTGTTATTATTTGTAATTTATATAATTATTATTAGGCCTACCTTACAATTAATATTTAATAGCAAAATGTAAATTATTATAATATTATAATAGAATGATTAAAATCCAGCGAATTTTAGTTACAAGTAATTGTTATCACGCTTAATCATTTAGTATGGCTGTTCTAGCCTATAAGTAAATGTTTATATATTTGAAAATTTGTTTTGTTTGTAATATTTAATATTGTCACCAAGTAGTGTATCTTTTAATACTTGGTGTCTTGAGGTATTTTTGGGAAATAGTCTTCTGATACTTAAAAGGTACTGTTAGTTACAGATTGTTATTTTTTTTTTTTAATTGTTAAATTTAAATATTTTATTATACTTTGTGGCAAACATAATTAAGTTTTTATTATTTCTCGGGTTGTAGTAAAGTTGTTTCTGAATATCTACTGGTTATGTTGGGATTCTATAGGGTCCCCGTGAGTGCCGTCAGCGGGACTGGTGCGGCGAGTCTGCCCGAACAAACTGAAAAATTGAATGCCCGCGCCCTGCCAGCGCTATTGGACCGGCATCCAACCGGAGTGTAGTGCTCCATTCATTTCTTCTGGAACAAGGTTTGGATTAAAAATGTGGTTTTTTACTTCTTATACTGAATTTGCGAGGTACTGGGGTGCAGGGAGCGCTGCCAGATGTTAGATCTGGAGGAGGGCCAGTACCTAGCCAGTATTTATTTAGTTAGTTACATGACCTGAAGGGGAGGATTTTCATCTTTTAATTCGGATTCGTGGAGGCAACTAAGCCCCCCGCCTCCTTCGAAAATTGGCTTTAAATATATTTTTTTTTAAATTTCGGCTACAAACTTGAAACAAAATTACTACTTTTCAAAAATAGTGGGCCTAGAAATTCTACAACCTTTTTCCTCCCCTCAGTTCATAAAAATTACCAGTTAAAATTTTGCTACTGCCGTACCTGATATTATGTTATTTAGTATATTATATTATTTATTTATTATGTTATTGTTTCTATTTATTATGTTATTGTCTTTATTGGAATTCTATTGATTGTTGTTATTTAGTTATTAAGTTTACGCGGTGCACCGTGGTGCTGAAGTAATTGTATTTTGCATGGAAATGTTTGCCACCTATTAATTATATATCATTTACTCGAAATCTTGTCTCTCTTTGTCTCTCTTCCCACTAGTGGCATGTGATTGTTTTTTATGCTTTGCTCCGAGTTTGGGAGGGGCGCCGCTTCCGAGGCCTCCTGTCTTTTTCGCTAACTCGGAAACAATATTACAAACCGTAAAGGAATGTGTTTTGTTAATATTTTATAGACAAAAGAAAGGTTATAAGAGTGCTATTTAGATTATTCCAGCGTCGTAATCAGTTGCAATGATTAAATAAAATAATTTTTGAGAGAACATCCTGAATTTTTAAATTAAAATCAGTCCAGATAAAATATGACTAGCTGTGATGATCATATCACTAGAGTAAAATAAATATGTTTGTATAAGAATTAAAATAAAATTTAGAACTAAGGTATTTTCATATTACAGACAGTCTTATGGTGCAATATTGCTTGGCACAGTAATGCTATTCCAGTAATACTCGACAGGTAAACGTTATCTTTGCCTTACAAAATAAAATTATACAGCTCGAATGAAAGAAAATAAATAGAGATAATAATACGATATTAATCCAAACATTCATTATGGATACTTTTAACAGAATCAGCTTCATTTAAGCCGTGACGAGAAACCAAAAGCAAAAGGTAATCTGAATGAAACATCTCACTTTGTAAGGCTTGTTAATTCCAACAGCGGCGAAATGGTTAAAACATGTAAATAAAGTGAATAAGTAAAAGTGAATAAGTAAAATTAGGTACCGGTCTAGAGATTGTTGATGACTTTTGGTTTTAAATGCTCTTCGGTTATTTTGGTAAAGTACGCGAATCCGTTTATGCGATAAGAGAGACATTGTAACCCAAGTAAACTTGTGTCCCACAGCGCCCACTAAGTCAGGTTCGCATGTTTGTTCATGAGCTTATGTGATCCACATTCAAGAGATACGTCTGCTTACCATTTTCTCAAGTGCCAAAACTGATCGTAATAAAGCTGAATACGCGTGTTATACGTGAAATTGATTTTTTTACTTTGTACTACTAGTGCGGCATTGGGTTGACTGACTTTCTCACATTCCACTCAACAGTTTTCAAATTCTCATCAAGCAATAAGACAACGCCACACATCGGATCCTGAATGATTCGATTGTTCCGCAGACTGCGGTTCAACATATCTCATGCGCGTTTTAGCGGAGTTTTGTTCTTGTCCCCTACGAATTACTTGCAATGTCGCAAGAGAGCGCGCCACGATCACCTTTTGATTGTGTTACGCGTTAAAGTTTATCGTTTGAAAGATTAAACACTAGAGGGAAGGAGGGGAGTAATGTAAATGTAGTGCCCAAAGAAGTCAAAGTAAGAACTATATTGCGGTTCTTGGTGAGCACTAGATATAGCATTAATGTTTTACCTGTACCTCTGTCAAGGAAGAATTTCGCTATTTCTCGTCTCATAGTTAATTATAAGTGTGTGAAAACCGATATTAAGTAATAATTTTTGCGTGAACAACAATAATGTTTATTCTAAAACTTTTCTTTACTCTGAAATATTTCCTTTACATAATTTAACTAACCTTAACTAAGATGAAAGAAAATACAAAAAGAGTGGACATTTGTTGTAATTTCAATGGCTTTCTCCATATTCTCTTTAAATAAAAAGAAAAAACAATTGTGTATATTATTTTATAAACCGTATAAATAGTATTTCCACTAGTTAGTGTTCTTGATAACCAAATAGATGAAGGTTTACTCTACATCACACCATTCATCCACTTGAAATATTCCTAATTAGTGTTTGGCGTGCACTTTACCACATACAACCATAAAGCTTCAAACAATGGTGGAGGACAAAATTGATACTATGTGTCAAACAGATATGAAGGAAATAAAGTATTGTTGGTGCTCGGTTTCAGTAATAGAAATTTATTATGCTGAAGTGCTCCCTGCCCAAAGCAGTGTTTATGTAGCAGAAACTGTCCCTGGACACAGGGCTTGACTCTTGTTCAGTTGGACTTTACTTATCTGCACATAGTAGTATAAGTTTGGAATTATTATAACAATATGAATGACTCCTTATTAAACTTACTTATAAACTAATTGCTAATTTAGAATGAGAAACAATGAATACTTAATTCGGCTGAGTAACTTGAACACTGTAAAATATTTATTAATATAAATTATATATTCCAATCCTTACAATGTTGAAACATTGTTGCGTTCGTGTATGCTATACAAAAATAATATAAATTCATTGCTAAAATGGTGTTCAGTTGTGATGATTAAGATTTATACATTTTAATCACATGTGATAACTGTAACTCCCTTATCCTTTTAAAAAAGGATGTCAAGTTTTAAATAAACTAACAAATATTATACACGAAATATATCATATTATGAATTATATTTCTCTCTCTCAGGGATTCTATTACCAAAAATGTACGGTTAATTGTCCTGTTGAATGTATTATTCTTTTACTTTTAGCTAGTTGCAGATATTTTGCAATGTATTTATTTTCAATTGTAAGATGGTCAACAAGTGTGAAAGATTGTGTGGTTATTATAAAAGCTCGCGGTATATCGCTAATGTTAATAGTTAATCGCGAGGGAAAGAGCCTCAACTTCATAACAAGCATAATAAGTCAATTAACAGGATTTGCGTACGCTTCATGAGCTAAAGTGTTAGAATTTTACATAATTTACGCATACTTCATTTAAATCCGTAGGATAAAATTTATGACATATACTATTCGGTGAATTAAGATATATTTTTAAGTAATCAGTTTGTCAAAAAATGCGTCTATTCAAGTTATAAGTTGTTACGTCATAAACTGTTATGAACTCTATTTAAAATTTTATGAAGTAGACGTCACGAGTACAAATTTCCACAAATCAACTTTACATAAGAATTCAGTCAGAACGTTATAAATATACAACATTTTGTGGAACTTTGTTCTGTGCTCTTTCCGGCTACTTACCACTAGAGAATGAAGTGATAGAAGAAAGAAAAGATTTTAGCGTTAAAATAACATAAATCTTTCTAAGAACATGTTAAGCTGTAATATTTCCCCCTCATTTGGAGCAGGGCATGATACTAAATTTTCTATCTACAATCATTAAACTATTAGCAAAGAGAATATGGCACTTCATATCACAAACATCTGTGCTTTGAGCATCACAATGAAGACACAACAGAACCCCAAATATATAATAGGTACAAAAATAATGATATATTTTTTCCCAAACAGTAAAAAATATACATTGTGTGGTGAATATACTTATTTATAAACATAAGCAAAAAACAACACGTGATATTTTATTCGTAATATATTATTAACATTAAGGCCCCTACGAAAAAAGCTAAAACTGACTTTATCAACAACCCAGAAAGTTTTATGAAATGGAGTCTGCCTATCCGGTCAGCCCGATATTCCAACCACAGGCTGTCTAATCTGCATCTCATATAGCCTTTAATTATTTACATGTAAATCATTGTAAAAGTCTATCGGTTTTATAAATACTAGAAATATGTACGGCATATATTTCATTTATTTCTAGTAAGAAAGGAACATATGGCATCCTCTATACCTATGAAAGTAAGCAATTTTTAATTTAATTTTAACAGAATATTTTATTTACGTCACTTACAATTTCTTACGATCTATTCTTATACGTCTATACAAAATAGAGATGCTTATTAAAATTTAAATAAATAAACAAATATAAACTTCAAAATATACTCATAGAGACCTTAAAGTTCAAAGTAAAGCATAGTCATCACTTATAGTTGTAAGACATATGTATTATTAGTAAAATAAAATTCATAGAATAGATGTACAGATAGTTGCTGGAAAGGAAGTCTCGTATTGCAATTCGAGACAAACATCCTCCGGATGTAAGTAGATACGCACATCCGCCCAGACGCCGATGGTGAACAAACAGGAAATGCTTATTTGTAAAAACCGTGCGACAATGTAAGGGACAGCCATGCTGATATGGAAAATTGTTACTCACCAATTATGATGGAGAGATTTGGCAGAGGCGTGGTCAATGAGCTGGCGGGAGAAGAACATCAAAACTGAAGAACAAGGAGGAGAGGTGGAAGTGGAGGCCGGGAATTCGAAAAGTGAAGTTCGGGAGTGTTTGTGTTCGTGTGCGGAAAAATATCTCTAGGCGTAATAAGTGTGATGTGAAATAAAATGTAAGTAATTTTAAGAACTTAGTATATTTTAGGGTTCATTAATCATTTTCAATTCCATATCTATTTAAATGTTCACAATTTCGAAAATGTAAATTCATGTAAATGTTTAGCTATTTTAAAGAAAGTTTCTCATGTTAGTCCATGAACTCATTATTATTGCAACACTACAAAATTACTAGTAAATATTATAATGAATTAAATTTAAAATAAATTGTATGAATAATTTAATATCAAACATGTTTTCAAAGTATTAAAGTATTAAGGTTTGTGCTTAATATGTCGATTGACGCAATCAATTAATCAATTTAATGAAATGTTGTCACAAATAAATGTGTTGGTTCATTTGAGGGTATTTCTACTGCCAATCTAACCTATTATTAAATCCTCTCACAGCAACCCTTGCTCAAAATATGTCACAACCTTAATCTTAAACTAAACCAACCCTACAAAACCTTACATGGTGGAGGCGCTAAAACTCGATTGGCATTCAAATTCCTCACATGGGCGAGCACATAGTTTCATAGGCTAGGTATAAATTAGAACTAAATAATATTTATAAGAAAGTATTTAACTAAAATAGCCTACTTCAGTGACAAACCACTCATTTACCTAAAAGATAAATTAAATTTCCAATAACTCAAAAATATTTTCAAACCCGTAATTAGAGTAACGCCAAGTAAACTAACGAGGTACGTCAATGGACATGTATAATTAAATGGAAAAACCATACTACATGAAGATTTAATACCATTAGACACATATTAGGACTTCCAAAAGTGACATAATAAAAAATATTAAATGAAAATGGAATTCTATCTAGAGACACAGACACTGTAGCAGACCTCAGACCTATCCTAGCGGCACTTAAGAACTTAACACGTATAAGCGCAAGTCACCCTAATATTAAAACCATATTTAATTATTTAACTACACGAAAAACTCACCTAAGTGAAGAGGACAGGGAAAACTATAAGGATCTAGCTACAATCGAGGATTTTCTAGTGCAGAGAACAAATTTATACGACATAGTACATAACCCTGAGGCGGACATCAAGACACAAGCACCCCCAACCTTAGCACAACATTACGAGCCACTCACACTACCTGACAGAACGAACACAGCAACCATGGGGGAAAACATACCGCTAATATCAGCTGGGACTTACACAGGTCTCCAGAGCGAAAATCCACAAGATTTTTTAGACAAATTCTTAGTTGCAGCAACTTCAAACAGATGGACAGATAACACTAAAGTTAATTTATTCCCAGCGCATTTATCAGGCACAGCACTAACTTGGTTCAAACACTACAGGCAAAAACAACGAGGGGAAGCCATACAATGGGATCAACTTGCTAAAAGTTTCATAGAGGCTTTCACTCCATTAGCACAAACCCAGAGTCTACAAATGATTTTAGAAACACAAAATACAGGGAGAGAACGAGCCAACACTAACCTATTTTTTTAGATATATTAACAACATGCCGAAGATATGACCCCACAATACAGGACAAGCAAATTATACATTTTATCATACAGGGACTAAAACCAGAAATCTGTGAACGAGTTATAGGGCCTGAAAAACGACACCTTAAGTGATCTAGAGAATAATTTAAAAAATTACAGAACAGCTAGTTCTAACACAAATGAAAAACAAAGAAAGATACAATAGGGTTGCAGCAAACAGACCCTATAGTACACCCTTATATGAACAAAACATCATCCATAAACTACAAGCAGAAGTTAACACCCTAACCAATTTAGTAGCTACCCTAACTACAAACCAAATTTCAAAATCATAAACCACAGGTACGAAAGGTCTCCATCCCCGTATGAAAACTCAAAATATAAAGCCAAGATATGATAGAACACCTAGTCCTCACCAGAATAGACATATGGAAAGCCCAAACTACCCCAAACAAACCCAAAGGCCACCTATGATTAAAACACGTTACTTTTCAGTGATAGGAGAAGACAAAACCATTCCCAAATACAACCTGCTAGACAAATAGGTATTGCACTATTTGCCGTAAAGACAACCATATATACTGAACAATGTTGGTTCAAGCAACGGTTCATTAACTTTCTCAACCCCAAAGTAACCGCTTAGCACCTAAAACCAAACAATACACAAGAGCTGTTCTGCAGGTACTGCAAGCGAAACAAACCACAATATCGAATCATGTTACAAGTCTAATTATTATAAACAGAATCAACAAAAAAACGGGAAATAGGGGGAGGTTATACTAACCCTTACCGAACTTCCCCCTTACTAAAAGCGAAAACAAATAACACTATAGATTTTAACCAAAGGAATCGACAAACTTACAAATGTATAAAGTCTATGACATTTTACTCCAACTAACCCCAAAGTAATACCACTATCAACCCCTGGAAAGACCAGTTCAGAAGTGATATTTAAAGCCATAGATTATAATCAAGAATTCCCACCCTTAAAGAAGATGGAAAGAAATTGAACAACCTATTATGCAAAAGCCTATACACACCATAAAACTTCAATCTGTCTTCAATCCAACACCAACCCTAAGCGAACCAAACCCCTCGGGGACAACAAAATATAAATAAACCCAGCTTTACAAGAAACCCTTGCAGTCTCGGAAAAATTTCACACGACAGATAAAACCTAGTGTATTAAAGGGGGTTAGCGCACGTAAAACAGGACCCAGATTGTAGTATGGGGGAGGTAAACAACACACATACTGGATTGGAAGAAACCATTGAGATAGACACTATACAGATTTTAAATCACATAGAGCAACAGAAGAAACAGAATATGATAGATTGTACTAACTTGCAAGAAATAACGCAAGACAGGATACACAGACCGAGGAAAAATAAAAACATTATTTATTAGAGGATATTTATGAAACTCATATTTAATTGCGAAAATAAAACCAAGAAGAAGATACCTGTCCTAACAATAGACGTAGCCTTGACCACAAACCCTCGACATCCAGTACCCCTGCATTATAGATACAGGATGTAAACATAAACATTATTAGAGCAGACCTAGTTTGTGAAACAAAATTAAATACTAGCAACATACCCTCGTTGATATCGGCTAATGGTATACCATTAACAGTTTTGGGTTCAACAAAGATCGCCATAAAAATTGGCAAAGTAAATACTTGAAGACACGTTTTATGTGACACCTGATCTAAACAGCCCTATATTGGGTAGGAAATATATTCCTATTTCAGAACTGCGTGGAGTTAAACTATAAAAATAAAACAATAAAAATTACCAAATATCAGATTGAACATATAATACCTATGAATGAACAGTGGCAGTTAGACATCAAGAATTTTAAAAACACACAGGAATTAGAAGTACAGCAAGTAACAGAGGTAACAGCCCCACAAGACATAATTATAGCACCCAACATCAGCACATTAGGATTAGCTCTTTAAAAGGTATAGAGTCTCGAACAGCCATCGAAACAGATAGGAATCTAAGAATAAAAAAGAAATGTCATGCATATCTTACAGAAGGGGAAGATGGTACAGATACAATTGTAAATATTTATAACGCATCAAATTTCCCAAAAAGGATACCCGCACATACTACGATAGGACATATACATTACCCAACTCTCGAAGCACAGCCTACCCTGGAACACCATACCACTACAACTGACACAGGAAAAACCAATATTGACAGATAAGGACGGCATAGTTATTTGATATCTCACCACATTTAACCCTCCAAGAACACAAACAAGTCCTTGACGTTTTACAAAAAAAATACAGACACATATTTACAACAAAGGTAATCGATTTAACTCCTGCAAACATACCTCCTGTTCAACTCGAATTAAAACCAATACAAATACGAAACCTGTAAACTCACCACCGTATAGGCAGAGTAAAAACAGAAAGGGAAAAATTAAACAAATTATTGGACGATTTAGTACAAGCAAAAATATTAGAGGAATGTCAGGATTACACAGAATATGCAAGCCCAGTATTTTTTAGTGAAAAATAAAGATGGAAGCGACAGAATGGTAGCTGATCTCAGGAAGATTAATGCACAGTTGAAAACAGATGCCCACCCCCATTCCTTCAGTAAACCTGGTTTTTAAGCTCTTTGAACAAAGCGCACACATTTACAAAATTAGACCTTTAAAAATGCATTTTTATTCCATGGAGGTTAGGAAAGAAGATAGGCATATCCTAGCCATAAAAACTCCGGATAGACTTCTACAGTTTTGCCGACTGCCGATGGGGACTTTCAACTTCAACCACATTATTTAGTAAAGCCTTGAATGCGATATTAAACCGTCACCTTTATAATAAAGTCATCTGTTACGTAGATGACCTAATTTGTTATGGTGACTCATTTGAAAATGACTTACATAATCTAGAAACTATATTTTAGAGGAACTAGAAAAAGCTAATTTGAAACTAAAATACAAAAAAAGTGCAAATTTCTCTACAAAAAGTGTAAACATTTTAGGACACGAGGTATCACGGGAAGGCATTTTAACCACCAAAAACAGTCAGTAGAAGCTATCACCGAATTTAAAAAGACCAACTTGTGTAAGGCAAGTGAGACAATTTTTAGGATGCTCAGGATTCTTCCGCAGATTCATCCAAATTATGCCAAAATAGCACAACCACTTACTGAGATAATAAAAGATTCAAATAAAAACATGGCATTTAAATGGACGGATCTATGTGAACAGGCTTTTATAAAAATCAAACAAATTTTGACAAACCCACCATTACTATCACATTGGAAGGACAACAGGGAAGCACACATTTATGTAGATAGCAGTTTTGATTGGATGCGGAGCAGCGTTAGTACAGTTAGATGAAGAAAATAATAGAATGTACCCAATTTTATTACATGTCAAAAAAATATTCAAATACCCAAATGCGTTACAGTAATGCTGAACGTGAAATGCTAGCACTAAACCTATGCTGTTGAACTACTTCAGAGAATTCACGCTTGGTAGACAAACAACAGTTTATACGGACTGTGCCGCATTACAGTTTTATAAAAATTTTAAGCACACTTCCACTAGATTAAACAGATTAGCACTGTCATTAATCAGACTACGACATTGTAGTAAAACATAAAACGTGGCGCTACAAACGTGTTAGCAGACGCCTTAAGCAGAAATCCTTTAGAACCAACCTTTGGATGAAGAATTTACGGACGTGTGTTTAACTGTCATACTTTAATACAGACAAATCTACCCCTACTACAAGCTCAAGACAGTTATTTAAAACAAATACGCCTTGCGATGACCTCACCTGAGGCGGTAAATAAAAAAAACAGACGGGCTTCAAGACATTACGAAGAAATAGATGGATTGTTATATTTCAAAACTTTCAACGGACAAGAAACTAGAAACTTATTGGCTATACCCCAAAAACAAACACAAGAAATATTAAAAATATTCCATGACAACCCCTACACGGGTTGGACACTTATCACATTACAAAACAGCTTCAAAAATAAAATTACGATATCACTGGCCGAATATGTACCGTGATATCCTCCAATATACAAAATCTTGTGAAGAATGTCAACTACGTAGGCCAAAAACGAACAAAAATTACGGCCTACTACAACCTATTGCACCCTCCATAAAACCCTTTGACAGAATAACAATAGACTTTGTAGGTAATATTACACAAAAGTAATGGTTACAAATATATCCTAGTTGCAACCGATGCCTGCACTAGAATGGCATTTGCGACCCCTTGTAGAAATGCAGATGCGAACACAGTAGCGCAAAAATTAATTAAATCTATTCTGCACATTTGGATTTCCCCAGAATTATTAATCATGACAGAGGAACACACTTTATGAATTCTGTAATTTTCACAGTTACTAAATGCACTCGGGATTGAACAAAGGCCAGGCGCTGCTTATATGTCACAAGTACAAGGTGCGGTTGAAAAATACAACCACACGCTAATCAAGGCAATATCTCATTACGTTTGTGGAAAAACCCCAAACTTGGTCAAAATACGTACAAATAGTTACCTTTGCCTACAACACGTCTGTAAACATTTCAACAGGCTACACACCGCACTACCTCATGTTTGGTTACGAAGCTAACTTACCGTCTGATTGTATATATTTACAGGTTAATCCCGAAAAAATGGTGTTGGAAAATATAGAAATTTTTAGAGCAAATACGCAAAGATATGCCGAAAATATCATGAAAAAAGCCCAGGAAGCGCAAAAGAAATACTTTGACCGTGACAAAACTCATTTGGATTTAAACCCGGCGATGAAGTCTTGGTCCATTTCCCGAAAGACCACACAAAAAAATATAGTAAATTTCAAACACCATTTAGAGGTCCTTACGTTGTCAAGAAAAAAATTAACGAAGTGACATATGCAGTAGTAGAAATTTACCACAGGGGAAGGTTAAACAGAACAACCAATACATGTTGCTAGAATGAAATTATTCTATAAGAGAATATAAAACAAATATGAAGGGACTTGAGCAATAATAAAATATTCAAGAATAAAATATACAATATTTCTCATGAACATCACTGTGCACTCACTGCCTTGTAGCAAAATTTGAAGAGAGTGAAAAGTATCTTCGCAATACTTTCATAATATTGAGGTTAAAAAGCTACCACATAGTCACGCAAGAATCGCTTTAAAGAATCTAATATATATACAGCCGCATGTGTAACTCACTCACGTATACAAATTCTAAGGTACTTCTAGAAGTGCTGGAAACACGAAATTTGGCACGTAGTTGGCTTTTGCCGTGAAACCACCGGGAAAAGTCTGAAAACCGGAATTTTTTTGTTTTAAACCCCTCAAAATAAGTCGAAAACACGTTAAAATTGACCAATAGTTAGGGACAGAGATGGTAGTAAGGGATGGAGCACGGAGCTCTGTACGGTACTCAACAGAGCAAAATAGGCAGACTATGAAAAGTAAAAGTTTTATATTATTTCACCTGTCTTTGATTCTTTTCATTTCTTGGTGGTTATTCTATCCTACGTTGATAATTATCGCGATTGGTCTTTGATTCTACCTTGAACGGTTTAGTCGCTGTCAGCAACAGCAGATTGGCAGATAGGGACATAGTGAACATCGCCTTTGGTTTAAATTGTCTGAAATTTTTACTGGTTTCAGATTCAATCTCTTCTTAGTTGACAGTTAATCTCCTGGTCTCCTATTCATATACGATTTTTCCTTTCCTTTCCGATTTCTTTTCTCACTTTTTACAAACACTACAGATCCTCTTCATTTTTGTCTTACTAATTTAAGTTTATTTTAGAGTAGCGAGCTCTGTACGGTACGTAACAAGGCAAGATAGGCAGGCTCTGGTTAGGAAAACCTTTATATTATTTCATGTGTTTTGATTCGTTTATTTATTGGTGGTTATTCTATACTAAGTTGATAGTAATCACGAGTAGTTTTATCCTAACTTGAATGGTTCAGTTGCAAAAGGTGGGTGACAGCAACATTAGTAGATAGGGAAAGAGTGAACATCGTCTTTTGTTTAAATTTTCTCACTTTCTTATTGGTTTCAGATTGAATCTCTTTTCACTTGACAGTTAACCTCTTGGTTTACCTATTCATATGCGATATTTGCTCCCTTTCCGTTTTCTTTTCTGGCGTTTTACAAACACTACAGTTCCTCTTATCTTATATCTTATTATTACAGTTTATTTAACATAACAATGTCTTTCTTTTGTGTTGTGAACGGCTCCTTCCATCAGGGAAATGAAGTATTTTCCTACGAGCAAAAACGCTCGGTGCACTGCGAATTCTTCTAGTGCCCTTGTATGGAAGGCTCTTGGTTTTGAGTTCCAGGGCCAAACCGTAGCCGTTGAAGAAAATGTATTTGTGCACGATGCCTTATATACTGTGACAGAGGAGGATGTAAGCGAAAGTTTTATCTCTCTGTCCAATGTTTTAGAATCTCTGATAGCCGTGGAATTTCAAAATATTGGAATTTTGTTTACTGGACAAACAGTGACAGTTGCTTTTTGCCGCTCTCAGGAACAACTGTACCTATTTGATCTACATCCAGTAAAAGAAAATCGAACACATGATTTGGCAAATGATATCAACAACCTGGCACGGCTCTTTCAGTGTGATACTTTTCCTGCTTTGGCCTCGTTGTTGTTGTCCAACGCTGCTCTTGATGGATCTGTAAGACAGTACTCTATTACTAGGCTCACATTTAGATCATCAACATTCAGTGAAAATATACAAAACCTCACAATGCACGAAACCGCTAACAATTCCGCAATCAAACCTAAAGATTTTGGAAGACCCAAGAAAATAAAACCTGGACGCCCGCAAATACTGAAAACTACTAGAGATGAGTATCTGAGAGAGGCGTAAAAGCGATACTCTCAGCAAAATTCTGAAACCAATCGTGACGCTGTTCGTCGTTATACCAAAAAACATCCCGAGGTTAACAGAGCTGCAGTTCGTCACTACGAAGATCGACATCCCGGCGCAGGTAAGGATAGGGTTCAGGTATTTCGTCTGATGAAACCAAAGATCAGAGAATTTCGACATTTACCTAACTCACTTGCTCGTAATATTGTTGCACAAGGGCTTATGGCAATCTGGAGCAGTAAGTTGATATGTGACATAGGTGTGTACAACGTAACACGTTTGGCCTCTCTCAGTCCACCATTTTATTCAGATGGACATTTCCTCAACAGAGAGCGCGCCTACAACGACCTATTTTCTTTTTGCGCCCTCGAAATTTCTGGTGGTTATCGGCACCCTAGTGGACTTTCTTTCTTCAAGATCGAAGGAAGAATGTACCATCAGGTGTACAGTTTGGACGCTCTCGGCCAACGGTTTGCTACAAAGGTGTGAAACGTCCAATTTGTTAACCGGTGCCGCCTATACATTGACGTCGGCGAAGAGCGCAGGAACATTGCCATGGGTTGATCACTTGATATTGGAACTATTGACACCATTGCCAATTACTTGGATTCGATCCTTTCATCGGTTTTTTCCGGCGATTAGGTAATGAGCCATCGGTAAACGCTCATTTGGAATTCCAGGTCGAGCTACTCATGGTAATGTTCTTGGCGACAGGAATAGGGGTGTTGAGGTGCACGCTGTGCTCAGCACTGACGAAGCATTGACTGAACCACGACGACTCGCCGTCTGGAAAGTGAAAGCTGGAAGGCCGTCAATGATTGATTTGTTCAGTCCTCTGATGGAGGGAGCCCTTCCAGTACCCAATGCTCTATCCACATGGCACTTTGGGTTGGCAAATTGGCCTTCTTGATAGCAACGGGAAAAAAGCTTTCGCAGTACAACCACACGCGTTTTCTCTTGTTGTCCAGTCCTCGCTTTTCATATCTCGGCCGTCTCTCGCAGGCCTGGCAGGTCGAGATGTTTGCGAGGTATGAAGAAGAGCGACTGCGGTTAATTAAATTCTCACAGTCAAGGTCGTCAGTCCAAAATGCCATGCGAATAGGCCAACTAAACGAGATTCTTGATGCTCAACGTAATGCTCCGGCAGGAATACAGGTTAGGGAAGACATCACACGTACAAGGCGAGGGTGGCGCAAAGCCTGGCAAAATTTACCTCCCAAGTTCGTTTACCGGTGGGCTCTGATACATGAAGATTCATTACGAGAATGCAATGGCTCTCGTAACACGTGTGGGCTCACCGATGTGTTTTCTCACATTCACTTGTGACTGGTCACAAGAGCCAAGGTCAGACAATCTATCTTGTCGGAGTCGAACTTCGCACTGATTGTTTTACCCACGGTCAGTTGTACCTCCTGTTAAGTAGAGTTCGTCGTCAGAAGACATCGTTGTCCTTTTCCGTCCTAATAGGGTATGCGATGTGAACTTAATCGAAAATTTGCACTTTTAATATCAAATATCTAGGTGTTAACAGCTGTTTTTATTACCAATTTGTTATAAAATCACTTTCTGAGCATAAAATAAACCTTCCTTGCAAGGTTCTAAGGAGTTGATTTATTTGTCTCCATCTATTATCAACGGTGGTAAAGTTTGACGTTTTGGGCTTTAGTATTTGAACAAATTTATCTCTTCTCACACGTCATATGTACAAGTGTTTGCACATTTAACAGAAGGAAAGCACGTTTTACTTTATTTAGAGTAAATCATTTCTTAATTCCGTGTTTCACAATTTGCATTAAGCAATGACAATTGAGTATCGCCTATACCCTTCAAAAGGCTCCAATTTCCAGTAAGAATTTATTTAACACTAACGATAAACAAGTCCCAGGGCCAACCATTCAAATTAGTTGGAATTGATTTACGAAAAGAATTTTATACGCATGGGTAACTTTACGTTGCCCTATCACGGGTCGGGGCTCCCGACCATCAGTATATTTTGTTAGTCTACCTGAAAATAATTATCGTCAAATGTTGTTTTCAGAGAATCTCTACAATAATCGCTTTAGTTATCTATCCCAAAACAACGGGTTGCACTCCGGGACTGCCGACAGAAGTGAAAACTTTGTATTAATTACATTTAAATATTTTCATCATTAACAACTTTAACATCCACAGAAAGACAATATGTGCAGGTTGCGGATAATGACTGCGATGTTAGTGTCGGTGTCTGTGAATTGACCTGGGAATCATTTTGCTGACCGAGTCTTTCCTGGATAGGCTTAATTGCAGCTGTAACCGACATCCACGCGGGCGGAGCTGCGGGCGACCGCTATTTATAATAATATAATCGTATTCTTCTTAGATATCGGTAATCATTTTTCGTGTTTTGTTTATCTTAATCTTATGTCTATCCCGGCTATGAGCGTACTCGTAATTGTCCTTGCAATTTGCAAAAGGTTACGACCTGCTTTCCATTAATTTTGAGCTTAGAAGGCATGGAACTATATAAGGCCGGGAATGAAACTCTTTCATCAAGTGAGCTTCAGTTGTGTGACTACTCTTATAGATGAAATAAATTACAACCGAAACTTCCATGTAATCTCCAACTATAGGGGGTATTTGGGAAAGACTGCTTCTGATACTTTTTCTGAATCTTCACAATTCATCTTGTTTTTTCTTCATCTTTTTTCTTTTATTTTCCTGTTCCCTCCTCTTTCTTCGCTTCTGAATATTTATGCATATTTACTGGAATTGCTATCTAAAAAGGCTTATGAAATTGTAGATAGTACAAAGTTATAATGCGTATACAAATGAGAAAATGAACTAAACAACGCAAAAGTTTTTACATTTTACTAATTATGTGTTTAACTATCAGGGTCGGAAAATAGTGTCACCACCAAAAGAGTGACACCACCTTATCACACCAGACTTCAACGAGGAAAATAAATCTCCAAAGATTGTACTTCCACAATGAATATTTACTGCGATATTGACTGTAAATAAAAAGACGTAAAAGCGAATTTAACGATAACTGGAGAGTTAGATACTAGTTTATACATTAGTATTTGATAAGAGAAAATATAACTTTTTAGTAATTTTCCTCCCTCGACCGTTTTACAGAACACAGTGACTGAACTGTGACAAAATGTGTTGGGCAGTTTCTGGTATTACTTACACTATAGCACGAAATCACTGTTTTCTGCCACAGAACCCCCTATTTCGGAAATTGCTCCGCCAAAGGCGTGTGATATGCTTTAGGCTCTCCGGATATACCAACCAAACCAAACTCCCCGTCGTAATTGACATTGGCAGTAGGCTAGGGGGCCTGCCAAACCAAACCTCCCCGTTGTGATTGACTCTGGCAGTAGGCTAGGGCACCTGCCTAAACAAAACTCACTGTCGTAATTGATATTGGCAGTAGGCTAGGGAACCTGCCAAAACAAAACTCCCCGTCGTGTTTGACTAGGTAGTAGGCAAGGGGATCTGCCAACCCATTCTGATTCGTAAGGCAGTAGGCTAGAGGGTCTGCCAAAACAAAACTCCTCGTCGATGTAAATAAGTTTCCTGTAAATATATGGTCTCCCCGTGGCGGGACTGGATATGTCATGCTTACATTTAAGGCATTGACAAACTAACGAGCAAACAACAGTTTCAACAACAATAAGTTATTACCAAAATGATATGTAATATAATAACATTGTACCATAGCTCCAATTATTTATGCTGAATCGCGGTAGGAAGTAGGCTCTTGTTAACTAGACGCGGTGCGTGGACATTATTTGTTCAGTTAGACCGGTCAATCAGCTGATCGAGCTACGGTGATACGTTCCGACCCGGCTCGCTGGAGAGAGGGAGGGAGTCAGTCGAGTCTTGGAGTTTCCATGAGAAGGTGTACCGGTCCAGTTAAGAAGCTGAAGTTCTTTCTCTAACCCTATAGTTGGGATTTAGAGTAATTATTTTATCGCGTGTAAATTCAATTTCAAGTATTTAATTTCTTTAGTGCGTTTTAGTTTCCGATCTGCCTCCGTAATCTTCAAAGTAGTAAGTCCCGTACCAGCGTATAGTTAATATCTTTTATTTTTATAATACTGTATTTAAAATTTCTAAAGTTTCCCATATTTCAGAGTTTGAAAATTTAATTCAATTTTTTGAAGTATTGTGAATTAAATTTTGGTGATAAAGTAAATATCAAGTTTTGTGTTATATTAATTTTGAGTATTTTGAGAAGAGAATTTTTTATTTTGTTTTGTTAATTTAAACCATTTTTGGAGAAGTATACATTTTTAGTTTAATTTTAATTTTAATTCCTTTTTATCAGACTCTTAATTAGATTTGTTCGATTGAGTGACATTTTGAAGAAAATCTAATCACAAGTTTGTAAACTTTGTTAACTTTTTGGTGAACTTAAATTTCGGAATAAATCAAGTATTTCCAAAAAGTTGTTCTAATTTATAATTTATTAGCTCCATACAAATTCAATATATGTACTATAATAACGGTACAACATTTATATTACAAATAGTAATAAGTAATAAAAAACCAGTTATTACCAATATAATAAATGGTTTGTTATTACCAAACTATTTGTCATAAGTATATACACAACTGAATATACAAATTTGTACACGATATAAGTGAACATCATTAATCAACGATACCTGTAATTCTGTTAATAGTATATGGTCTCCGTGTTTGCCGGCCTCCCCGTGGCGAGACTGGATACGTTAAGCTTGTATTTCAAGCATTGACAAACTAACGGGCAAAAACAGTTTTATCGACTATAAGTTGCTAGCAAATAATTTGACACAAGTGTATGTACCGCTAAATCTTATGCGAGAACAATATTAGTTAATGTGCTAATAATATATGGTCTCAATGAGACTGAATAAACCACGCAAAAATTGAAACCATCGGAGAACTAACACGCAATCAAAGGTATAATAACATTTAATACCAATCAATACACAATTACGGACCAGTAAATATTTCTAATTGCAAATGAAATTGTTCCACTAAGAGGTATCAACTTTAATCACAGAATTTTCTAAATATTTTGAAGTATTATCCGGACTCTCTGTATTGAGACCAGCTATACACTATTGTAAGAAGCATTGGACAACCACGGTGCAAAAACAAAAGTTTTGCCTCAAATTGCTGTTGATCTGATTCTTTATTCCAACGGCCTATATATATTTCTCGATATGTATATCTATATGTAACTCCCCATATTTTTAACTTGAGAAATGATAAACCATCTATTATTTCCAGCTTTCTCAGCATTGCCTTACTTATAATTTACTTATTATATTATTTTATATTTGCCTGCTTATCTGTGAAGATAACAGATAGAGGATACTAAATAAAGACGTGTTTTTCACCAACGCTCAAATAGAATAATTTTAATCACAAATTCCTAATAGGCTGCCAACCTCGTGTGACATTAAATACATCATCCGCTAACCAACGTACGAATAAGTTTTATCACCTACAGTTATTAAGGATGAACCTTATTACAACCACGAACATGGTATTCAATAATTAGATATATGTGTATCTCTAGGAAAGTTTCAGTAACGTGTGTATTACGATGTCGAACTATATATGCTCATACTTACGTAGTTTTTGAATCTGCAATAGCCTTACAAGACAATTTCTCTTATATTTAATTAACCTATAGCAAACATATTTTTTTATACACGTTAATGAATCTGCGATATATTTTTTGCCTCAATTTAGAACACAGTAAATAAACATCTGGGCCAAGTTAACCCCCTGCTGTGCAAATAACACTTTATCTTACTTTTTTGCTTTACAATTCTTTGGTAAGTTTTTTCTCAACTTTATTTTCTTTTTCATAAAACTACAAAAAAGAGAGCAAAATCTTCTCCCTTTATTACCTTAATCGGTGTTAACCCTTGAAACTAAGTGCCAGCACGATATCTCGAGAACTGATTGACCTGTGGAAATGACATTTTTACACGTTACTTATTCCCAAAGATAACCAGACATAATCGTACCAAAAATAATTAAGTTATTATTTCTTTTATAAGCTCGCCCAGATTCCTCATCGAATGCTCGGACTTAACATGTTCCCAAAATACCCTTATCCTCGAATTTGCCAACATCCCACTTAGGGGCCTGGGGGGGCGTAGCCCCCAGCGAGCCGAAGGCGAGTAGGTATTATACTCCAGGAGTTGAGAGAGACCGGTTATCTTTGATTACGGTTTGAATGATTCATTATAACGTTATATAACCTTGAGAGTCACTGAAGTAAGTCTAAGAGAAATAAAAATGTATATTAAAATCTCGATGTTGTGTCGGAAAACGATAGAGAATAAAGACATAAAAGTTTTTAGAAAATTAAAACGCCTAACTTTGTATTTTAATGTGAGGTTTACTGTAATTTAGTGATTAAGTGATAGGTTACACGTACCAAAGATATTGGTATAGATAATCCCCAATACACAGGACACTAACACAGCACACACGACACGACACACGAGCAGAGCCTGTAACCCACGGTAACCGTACTTAGACTGGCTAGCAAGACTTGACCGTGACTCTGGTATGTCTCCCAGGCAGATAAGTTTTCTGCTAACTCAACTAACTTCCCACGCTATACTACACCGACTGTGTTGTGACTATGACTAGGGGGCATTGCCTTGTACCAGCGGTCTGGGTCGCCAAGGGCCCTGGTGGTTCAGACAGCTTAGTATGCAAGTAAATGTTTCCCACGTACTCGTTTACTACAATAACATAGCGTACTCTAACTTGACACAACGTACATATTATACTTACCTGAGGGATACGTGTATACATAGCCTAGTAATAAAGAATATAAAATATGATAAAGTGTACTACATATATCATATTTATTTAAGTTAGTAGATAGCAATGTTAACATAATATACCCTACAAGGACTCAATTTTCCTGAGATGCATCTCAAAGAAAGAGACATACATGTTCTATTTTATATAATCCTAGGATAAACAAATACTTCAATATATGACATGAAAAATGACTTATATATAACATGTTTAATTATTACATAGCTAATCTAACATTGAAGGAAAGTAACATATATTTAACATAGTATGTATTAGCACGGCAATATTGCTCATTAACAAACTATACAGCCTTGATTTTGGCAACATATATTATGATCATAATAATGACTATGGACAATAAGCACAAAGAAGGGATTTTACATGTGCCTCAGAAAACAAAGGTGCGTAGTATCGTTTTGTAATGTAATAAAATAACATAATTTCGAACCTTATTTAAGAACACTAGAGATTTAAGATGCTTAATAAAAACATTATTACATAGAGCTTGGGAAATACGACACACACCATCGAGAGGTCATTAAAAGATTTCTGTAAATAAAATCCTTAGGCATAAATGTGTATTAATTATAAAATATTAAACTAAAATGTATATGTAACCTGTAGGATATTTAAGTTTTAGAATTACGACACCCAAAAAGCCAACTACAACCTGAGACACCAGTCTACAAGACACCAATCTACAAGACACCAGTCTACAGCACTCTAACCGATCCCGACCACCCACGAGAAAAATGAAGTCTTCACAGCACTTCTCTTCTACTACTCACAGCACTTGCCATGCCTCTTTCGACCACCTTTGCCAGCACATCAACCCACAACACAGAAGAACCCAATAAGCCTCTAGTACAAATCTTCAAAGGAGCGTACTTCACTCCAATGTCCCAGACACTACCTTATACCAGTTCCATCCCTATATTATACAAAATTCCTTTCAACACACAGCAAAATTTACCTAAAAAACGAACCCTCTCTAAATTTCTGCCCTAAAACCTCAACAACTCCCAAACCTATTGCAAGATACAGAGCAAAAACCTTTCCACATTATAAACCCTCATACATCAACAAATGGTAGCAGAACACCTCCCATTCATCCAAAGACAGCAACCAGATAGAAACAGAAGATCGCTCACACGTTCGTCGGAGATTTCTTCGAATGGTGTTGTGACATTGCGACACAACACCAAATACATGACTTGGCAGACAACAAGGAAGATGTCTACACAGCATTCTCAACACAACAACACTACCTACTCTCCGAGCTACCTGCGCATTCACCTGCATCGTTCACAGTCTACAAAGACAACACCACTTCTAGCTAAAGCACGACGACAAAAACATAGTAAACAACACGGAACTCATTTTTTACATTTTATTAGCCTGGACTTCTATAATAACACTACTTCTTTTTATAGCCCTCTACTTCATCCACATTAACAACATCAAAATAAAATTTCTGAAGCCTACAGTACATGAACGTGACTACCCAATGGATAACCCTAATTAGACTATAAGTACGATTCGTAGGTAGAATCGTCATTAAGCCAGGGGAATGTAAGACATATGTATTATTAGTAAAATAAAATTCATAGAATAGATGTACAGATAGTTGCTGGAAAGGAAGTCTCGTATTGCAATTCGAGACAAACATCCTCCGGATGTAAGTAGATACGCACATCCGCCCAGACGCCGATGGTGAACAAACAGGAAATGCTTATTTGTAAAAACCGTGCGACAATGTAAGGGACAGCCATGCTGATATGGAAAATTGTTACTCACCAATTATGATGGAGAGATTTGGCAGAGGCGTGGTCAATGAGCTGGCGGGAGAAGAACATCAAAACTGAAGAACAAGGAGGAGAGGTGGAAGTGGAGGCCGGGAATTCGAAAAGTGAAGTTCGGGAGTGTTTGTGTTCGTGTGCGGAAAAATATCTCTAGGCGTAATAAGTGTGATGTGAAATAAAATGTAAGTAATTTTAAGAACTTAGTATATTTTAGGGTTCATTAATCATTTTCAATTCCATATCTATTTAAATGTTCACAATTTCGAAAATGTAAATTCATGTAAATGTTTAGCTATTTTAAAGAAAGTTTCTCATGTTAGTCCATGAACTCATTATTTTTGCAACACTACAAAATTACTAGTAAATATTATAATGAATTAAATTTAAAATAAATTGTATGAATAATTTAATATCAAACATGTTTTCAAAGTATTAAAGTATTAAGGTTTGTGCTTAATATGTCGATTGACGCAATCAATTAATCAATTTAATGAAATGTTGTCACAAATAAATGTGTTGGTTCATTTGAGGGTATTTCTACTGCCAATCTAACCTATTATTAAATCCTCTCACAGCAACCCTTGCTCAAAATATGTCACAACCTTAATCTTAAACTAAACCAACCCTACAAAACCTTACATAGTAATTGTACAGACATTATACTGTTTACATTAAAACAATTGTTTAAGTTGAAATTGTAATGTACTCATAGAATTTTGGTACCAATTTACAAAATACATAACCTTCAATTCTTGATAACATTAATTTCTTTAATTTATAATGTATTAATAAATTCAACAACATAAAGAATTGTACAGTGAATAAATGCTCAAAACGATTCCAGCGGATTGTCAACAGGCGCCAACCTCATCAGCAGTAACATTACCATAGCAGCATGGTAACCGTTATTGCAACCGACTAACCACGTAACCAAGGCTTGCAATTTAGATTAGTTTTTTTGGATTCTGCCAACATGAGACAATGAGAAGCTTAATTGGCAATCCAAGTAGAACATTTTATAACCAAAGGATAATCAATTTTATCCACCATTTTATAACCATTATTTTATCAATTGTCAACGTTCCATTCTATATTTTAAAATTATTTCTTTAAACAAAATTGTAATATCTACGTTAAACAAATGTTCAAGTAGTCGTGACTCTGATGCATTATACATAAACTCATTCTCATTCACTCTAGGGCTGAGTCTGATGTATTGAAAGTGCATTCTGTCGATTATATCATAATAAATTTACAGATATAAAAACAATCTTTGAAATTTAAATAGAACTTACAAGTAATTATTTTTATGGAAATTACTATTTTACATACTTATTAAATATGTACACATAAATAAAAAACTTAAACAATGATGACCATATTTTTAACAGCATTCACTCAACATAAATGTCTGGAGATGCAAAATACTACTTCTATTAGTTGACGACCTGCCAATTCGTCACAATTTCTTGCTTCAACCCTCTTGATAGCTTATTAAACTACCGATAGTGAAGTTTGTTTCTATGAAGCTATAACAGAATTATAATATAATAACAGCTATAATAGAATAATCTGGGTTGAAATACTTGGTTATCACCTCTAAATAAATCCTAAAACGTGAGTTGTATGTTATAAATATTAAGTGAATTTAAATATTTTTTTATTTCCCTTTTGTATAAAAATTTATACAATATCCTCAAAATCCCGCGCAGGTAGGTACAGGGAACCTAAAGAGCTAAGACGCAACCCACCAACTAAATTAACCGCAAAATAAACTCTAAAAATCACCGAGAATCGCGTGTCGTAGATATGTTTATACCTCCCCTTCCAGTAAACTAGCTAACTAAATCCAATCCTTTGATTTGCCTCCAACTATGAAATTACAAGGTCAGAGAGAACAAAGTAATCTTTAGACTTCTCGTATTCTAAATCACGTTAACAAACTAAACTATCAAACAAACCTTGTAACCTAACTGTATAAATGCGCAGACTCTTTATTGAGATAGTCAATAACTTAATTTACCTATACTTTGACATCACTAACTAAATTGAAAATATTTTCGCCTTTATTTTCTCCTATAAATATGTAATACATAAATTTTAAATTGCCTGAGCAGCAAAAGCTACAATACAGTTCCACGTGTTACACCTCACCGGCCAGCCACTGAGGTTGTTGCTCAGACGTTGCCACACACAGGACAAGGAAGAGTTCCCAGAGGCCATCCTAGCTAGCTATCAGAACTGGATATACTACACCTGTCTTGGATTTATGGTAAAACAAATTACTAATTTATTCTATCTCAACCGATTAATCCCAATCATTAATAGATCGCAACAGAGTGAACATTGCTTTTGTTTAAAATAATATCTGCACAATCTTACTGATTGGTTACTGTCTTTGCGTTAGAACCGGCAGGGCAATTCTCATAACCAGTAAATTAATAGATAAGGACAGAGTATATAACCTTCTGGTGGACCAAATAATTCAGTTGGGATAGGCGATTGAACCCAATTACTAAATGTTGTCATCCTGTATAAGTAATAAGTGTAATAAGTTTACTTATTTCTTAAATTTACTTTTTTGATGTGATTGATGATAAATGCTGCGTGCCATAGCTATCATTGAAGCATCTGGGTAATTTTCTTCTTGTAATTCTTGTGCGTCACCCACGGCATGTTGCAATATGAGTCACTCACAGAATCATCAGTGGGTATGAGTCGTAATCGTAGTTCTGGTTTAAGTAAACTATTCCTCTCACTTTAGCTACCCTCACCATTATTGATTGCCTGAGCGAATACAAAGTCTCTCCCTCTAAGGCTGTAGAATTACACAATGAATATTATTATTAACAGATTGTATCTATAAACAATCATCAAAATTCATAAGATTACATATACTTTTCAGGATTTAAAAAAGAAGAAACAGGTGGATATGTCGAAACAATTTCTTTGTGTTTCAAAGTCTTTCTTGTTCATGAGACAAGAAAATTCTCCTTATTATTTTCATTTGTAATGAACATACTTCTTTTTCCTTTTTCCAAATTTATCTTAAGACATCCTAGGAAAATCTATTTACATGTCTGGTTGGCATATGAAGAGAAAATGAGAAATGTAAAATCCGATGTAAGAGTAATTTGGAAAAGATATGTGTGGTTATACTGGGGATCTGGATTTCCAAGCCTTTCTGCATTGAGCCACACTATTTGACTGACGCGGTACCAAGATTAAGCTTCTTCAAGACTTTAGTATATGATAGATATATAATAGACCCTGTGTATTTAGGTAGTGAGCTTATTATCTGATGGGTAAATGTTAAATTTACGAAATTCAGTTACGCATTTCCCACCTATTAGAGTGGGAAGGAAGCTATTTTTTTGTACCTAAGTTTTTATAAAATATAGAAGAATGCACTCAAGCAAATCGTGTTTCTAATATATCTAAGCCCTACGTTTTATGGTCGAGAGTACGAACAGCTTTTTTCGGTATTCATTATTACAGGTAAAAATTAATAAATCAACTAATGTCTTAAGAGATCAACATTGCAATAAACGTACTATTTCACTGCGAAATAAGCTTTACATTACAATACAGTTTTTTTTAAATATTAAAAATACATATTTCCATGTTATAAAACACTGCATTTTAATGTATTAATCGTGTTTACACAAGCAGTTTGTTTCGATAAAATAAAAATTATCCATACAATTTTATTTTAACATTGGGAGTTAAAAACTACATTAAATAAAAATGAAAATATATTTTCATTACAAACAAAAATCGTTACGAAGACGACGTTACCGTAAAATATAGTGATGTAATAATTTATAATTAAGAGATCGCAGTTTATGTGGAAGCTACTGAATCGCCTTTAGCAATTAACCTCACTCTCCAATTGAGATGTTTCTATCGAGATATTTAAGAATAATGAACAGTAAGTGACCAGCGATATAATGATCATGAAAAAGGATGAAAACTTACGAGAATGTTTTGTAATTATTTCGTGGTGGCTGAGAATATTAATTGCATCACCAACCTATTTATATTAATACAATGCATTCGATTACATTCATTACCTACAGGATGAAAAATGATGCAATTTACATACTCTTATTATTGGTTGCGAATATCACATCCTCGTTTATTTGGTCTTGTCGCGACAGTGCAATGATGTGAAGTGGCAGAAATAACAAGTTTTTGGTGGGTCAGCAAACAAGAGCAGGTTAAAAAGCGCTTGTGACAAAGTTAGCCGACCTCAGTAATGGTGGAAATATGCAAATATGAACCTCTGTGTATCTCTGGCCTATACAGTCATACAGTGAACTGTAAATATTGACATGTAGGTTAGCTGAAAGCTAAGTTAAATTGAAACAGCTATTTTCAGTTTATTTAATTCGCACAGACCTATAAGTGACTATAGTGGTTAATGAATGGAGCAGGATTCTTGAATGTTGTAGGTTTTATTGTTGTCTTGATGAATGCTCTACCAGAGATATCGCTATCATGAAACAAGGCTGAAGTATAACATTTATTATAAAAAACCAGTTTTGAATTAACAATTTCAAGTTCTCTATTATTAGTTCTAAAGAATGTGTAGGTTCTACATATACTACTTTGATCGACTTCAGTTTATACTTGTAGGGTTTGATGATTGTATTTCAAATAAATCAAATTTTTTGTTAAGTTGTTCCATGGCGTCTGCTATACAAGATTCTCAAACTATGTGTCAATTGGGTTTGGATATATTCATATATTATGATCTGTATATTTATGTAAACTGCAACCGTGTAAAAAATAAATAGTCATCCTCAATAGTTATAAAAGTGATAAGACCCATGTTCGTGTAGAATACTAAACCTTTGTCAAATAAAAAACGGAATGTTACAGATTGTTTTTAGGTAGAAATAAAAACCTATTTTAAACCAAGTTTAGAATATCGCTAAACAATTTTTTTTATTTAGGTTCAAATTCCACAAATTGAGATCCAGGAGATGTCCTTATATAACAATGAACTAGAGTAAACAGGCCCTGAATCCCTTGTCTCCTGAGGGAATCGTAGAGGACAGAGTGAAAGAAGACAAATGGGGCGAAGTGATTGATGATCTCCTCACGGAACAAAATAAAGACAACGCCGAAGAAGGATGCCTGGAAGAGTGTGCAGTTGTTCCGTGATCTCCTGCACTCTCCCTGACCTGCTCAGAAAACTTCCAAACAACCTTCAAAAACGATGCCGAAGTCCAGATGAAGGATTTAGAGTAAGTCTAGACAGCTAAAACCTCCTCGCCGGAGTTAAACCAATACCCACCAAGGTTAAAGCAGCCTCAGATGTCGAAAACACGGGTCGTCGAAGATACGGTAGAAGATCCCACCAAGGAAAATAGACCCAGAAATGGTCCAGTCCAACTCAGCAGCGCAATAGTCTGAGAAGAGAAGAAAAGGGAAATCAACCAAGAACAAAGAGAAGGAAAATCTAATTTTTTTTTTAAGAAACCGTTATTGGTTCAAATGTTCGTTTTCTGAGTTTATCTTAGCCTTAATTTATTAAATATTGTTTATTTTATGTTTATAAAACATTTCTTTTTTTGTACCGTCTGTGAAAACGGCAGTAGGCAAGTTTTACAATACAAATACAAGGGCGTGATTTTATTATTCCGGCGATACATGTTGTTATAAAACTTTGTTTTTTATATGTTTACGATTTACTACTTTTAGGAAAACGGGCGTTTTTACGAATAACCTATTACATTAACCGCACACTCGTTTAAACAGAATTCACCTGTTTAACTTAATTTAACAGTTTTCTAACCAAAGCCAGTTGGGAAACCGATCCAGTTTCCAGATTCCCACTGAAGATAGTTGGGAATCCACACTTATCTGAACTTACCTGCTTCCTAACCAACGACAGTTGGGAAACCGATCCAATATTCCCTCGGACGACAGTAGGGAATCTACGCTTATCTGAACTCACCTGCTTCCTAACCAACGTCAGCTGGGAAACCTATCCAATATTCCCTTTGACGATGGATAGGAATACACACATCTAGTTATCCGTACTCTTGGTAGATTCCAGGACCATCCTGACAACGATGAATATTACAGCAATATTATTTAATGATAGAGAATGATTCTATACTGACATGACAATTGACATGAGTCAATAGACAATCTACAAGTTCAATCCTTTCTTAACTTCTAGGACATTTCGGGATTAAGTGACGATCACGAGAAGCAAACAATCAAAGAACCTTGGTACACTGAGTTGTCCGCAAACTTACATTTTGTTAAGATAAATGTAAATTTAACCTCCTTAACAGGGTTGTACAAGGTAAAATTTTTGTCTCAATCGATTAAGCGTTACATCATTATACAGGGTATAACAGCGCTCTGTAAGATATTTTTCCTAGGAACTAAATAAAACTAAAACTAAATAAATCGTCTTTTCGATTACCGTGTATGTCATTATGTGTGGTATTAATTTTCGTTTTTATTTTAGATAACAGTCAAGTTTCCGGGATTTAATATATATTTTTAAACCCTACTACAGCATTTAAGTCAAATGTTATTAAATTTCATTGGTTCAAAGGAAAAGTGTTTAAGTTATTTCATAAGTTTCTCGCTCAAAATAATATGGTTGGTAATAAATATCAAATATAATTAATATTAAGAAAATTAAAACTGTTGTTATTTTACGTTTTCACTAATTTTAAAATACTACAAATAAAACTAGTATATTTTTAATATTTAACCTACACAGGTATTTTTAAATTTAAACATCGCCACTAACTTTTATTTTAAGTAACGTGACACTAAAACGTATTGCCGTCAGCATCGACCAATTTATGTATTGACGTTTTTCTTGTGTGAAGAGAGAAATCTATGCACAATTTGAATATTGTAGCTGAAGGCTTTCGACTGTTATTGTGTGCACATGAGGACGCCTAAATAAACAGTAATACAAATAAACAAACAAACAGAGGCACACGTTTTCGACCTACAGGCATCTTGCAAAAGAAAAAAATCAATTGGCTTTATACTAATTATTGCCGGTCCCAAACATTTGTTTTCTCATAACTTCTAGATATCAAATTACTGATTTGATTACATATAATTATTTGTTAGTATCGTATGATTTTTTGATGAACTTTACCAAACCTACGGTGTAGTTTTTGTGGTAGTACATATGGAAGTTTTATGGTAGTTTTGTGGAATACTGACTGATAATGACTAAATGAGTTTTAATTTTAAACTAGGAACACTATTTTGTTGGACAATAGTGGATGTGCACGGAATAAATATTATTATAAAACAACGTATAAAGCCATTACGTGTATCAACAATACTTACCGTAGTCATTAGTTCTTATTCCTGAAATCTAGTAGGTTTATTACGACCTGTCATTCATACTATCCTTCGGTAAGAATATAACGATTTTACTATTCTGTATATGCATCTTAAAACAGATACAACATTAATGTGAAGTACAATTTTGTATTATTATATATGAAAAAATAAACTCCGCCTTGAATAAAAAACAACTAATTTAACATTTCATTAAATTTTTAAAACTACACATGTGTGTGTTATTAAGGACATGAAATTTTAAATTATGGATATGCTATATAATATTATAATAATTTCTTCTAAAAATGCGTATTAATTTAAAAGAAAGAATATGTTTTCAGATCTATAGAGTTGACATTTTCCATGAAGTTTCATGTCTCCATAGGGAACATCTAGGTGGGTGATGTGCATGTCCTCTATAGTATTTAGTGGAGTGATAGCGAAGCGAATTTTCCCGCATAATGCCTTGAAGAAAAAGATTTAGCTATTTACTAGAAATTTCGTACGATACTTAGGCGATACTGAACACGCGACATGTGATCTGTAGTACTTGAGGTTTTAACGTGGGAGAAAAAAAAATTTGATAATTTCGTAAAAAAAGTATTTAGTAACGAATATAAATTAAAAATAAAACTAAGTAATCTTCTTACAACTATCTTTTTTTATTTATTTTTAGATAATTATTATTAAATTTTGTATATACAATGTTTGTATAATCCGTAAAAAAAACAATTTTAAACAAATTCCTATTTTCCAAAAATTTGAAACTTTACATAAACCGCCTTGAGCTCTGCTGTGAAGGAAGAACAGACAGGCAGCTGTCTCAAGTTTCACACACGAGCTGCAGCCTTGGCCATTACACTTCACCAACAAGTTCTAGCCACATTCAATTAAGTAAGCAACCCTCAACATTGCATGAGTATAATATTGTGTCGTCCTAGCTGACTCTTTAAGATTCGTTAAACAATGCATGAGGCATCAGAGCAACCTTGGGAGTAGCCCATGCGCGAATCACGATATAGTTCATCCAGTGATAGACACCACACTTTTGACATGACTACACAGTAAAATCTCGCAGTATGGGGAAATCGATCGCTATGTTTACAGACACCTCCTGATCACCTGGTCACTACATTTTCTAGAAGTGTCTTCCTCTGTCGCCGAAAAATGGAGAAGAAATGGAAGCCCCCTCAAACAATCGTTCCAGCCAAGAAGCTTATCATCACTGGAGTGGATCCAACTAGCCTGCATTTAAATTCGGTGGCTTTGGCACGAATATCATCACAGTTATAAACTTAGTTAAAGGTTAGAATACAAGTAAATAAAGGCCAAGGGGAAAGATGCTCCTAACTCCATAACGAAAATCATAATGATGACTATAGAACCCGAAGTCATTTCATTTATTACCATTGCTTGTGCGGTTTGGGGTATTTGTGCCAATACTGGCAACAATACTTCCTCTTTGATCTTTACAGCGATGTATGTTAATCTAATAGTTAATGCGATTAATTAGTGGAAATGTGTGTATTCTGTCGCTTAGGAGTGCTGGCTTGTTTATCAGTACCACATGTACATGTTACAGTTGCTAATACTGCAGGTTTCGTGGATCCATTTACTGCTGGATAATTTCTTGGAGAACTCTTGGTTTAAAATTAGTCTAGTATTTTTTCTTGTAATACTTATAAAAAATTAGCAGGTTCATTAAAAAATTGATATTTGTACCAAAGCCACCAAGCATACAAGCAGGATGGTAGGATCCATTCCAGTGATAATAAGTTTCTTGGTTTTATTGGCTGGAACGATTATTCGGGGAGGCCTCCATTTCTTCTTCCATATTTAGGCGAAAGAGGAAGACACTTCTACAAGATGTAGTGAACAGGCGATCAGGAGGTGTCCGTAAACATGGCGATCGATTTCTCCATACTGGGAGATTTTACTGTGTAGTGATATCAAAGTGTGGTGTCTATCACTGGATGAACTATATCGTGATTCGCGCATGGGCTACACCCAAGGTTGCTCTGATGCCTCATGCACTGTTTAACGAATCTTAAGAGTCAGCTAAGACGACACAACTTTATACATATACAGTGTTGACGGTTGATTACTAAATTTAATGTGGCTAGAACTAGTTAGTGAATTGTAATGGCCAAGGCTGCAGCTCTTGTGTGAATCTTGAGACAGCTGCCTGTCCGTCCGTCCCTGACTTTAGATACTAAGGCGGTGATTTCAAGTTTCGAGGTTTTGGAAAATATGAATTTATTGAAAATTCCTTTTCTTAAGGATAACTCAAAAACTTTAAATATAAAATTTAATAATAATTAGCTAAAAAATATAAAAAAGATATTTGTAAGCAGATTACTTAGTTTATTTAAATTTATATACGTTACTTAATGCTATAACATTATCAAATTAGTGTGTATACCTTAGAAACTTGCCACGTATGCTCTAGATTTTATATGTTAAAAACACGATTTTAGTAACTGTAATTTAGAATAATCAATACTATGAGTATTCTAAATTACTCTATCCCGTTCCCACACAAGAGAAAGGAAATATAAATTAATTTGTATTTACTTAAAAAAATCTGGATTTTCTTATATTTTTAAAACATTTTCGTATCATTAGCTTATGTTTGAATGATGAATTTGTTAATAATGTGTTATATATCCCTCATTTAAGGCTTTTTACACCAAGTTAATTCAATTGTTTTTAATATTGGGTATATATATTACAACACATTTTATTTTTAGGAACATTAGTATTTAGTTATATGAAGGATTATTATTCATCATTCACCTAATATGTTGGTATAGCCCAAAATACTAATATATTATAGGAAACGTATGATGAAAATAAAATCTAATTAATTCGATGGATTTACAGTTCTATCTATCAACAGTCTTTTTTCATTTCTATTTTATCCTCTCTTCTTATTTGCATCCTTTAATGAATCATTCAAACTATTACGAAACTTCCAACCATCTATCTTCTCCAAAGAGAGAAATAATTAGTCATGTATAGAGTATTAAAGCATTTATTAGTTATGTTTGATTGACCTTCATAAAGTTTTCGTCTATTATTTTGAAGGTAAATATGTATCTTAGCCAAGATAGCATAATTTGAGTTATATGAACCCGTGCTAATGGAAATAACCCCTCAGGAGGGTCTACCTTAACGTTCTAATGAAGCCTACTGGGTACATCATAACCCAATGAGTCACTTTCATCTGGGCAACCCCTCATGGATGTCCAGAAGTGGGAGATCACAAATCGATAACATAAAGATATTGGGGTAAAGGGTGGATTGATAGGTCTAGTCTAATGATGAGTTAGAAGCATTAGAGTGGGTGGAATTCCGTTACTGCTGCGGGATGCTGCTATCCTAAACATTAGTGTATAATATTTAAAACTCTGTAAAATATCATTGGTTATATTATTTTGGTTTATACTCGTATTCGCTATATAATATTAAATGAGCTGGCTGTAGTGTACTGTGTAGACAACAACGTAGAATCAGGCGATTGTTGTCCATTGGTCGAGACAATGTAATGTAACCCCTTTATTCCATCACTTGACATCACGTGACATGGCCTGATCGGGCGGAACGGCTTCTCTTGTTTGGTATCCGGGCCAGGAGTCTGTTAAAGATTTTGGGTGGGTTTCTTCTTCCATTCTTTCCAAAACATAAATCCTAGTTGGGTGCATATCCTGCTATTTGTTTCGGACACTTGTCTTTTAAATCTCTCGAATTGTACTTGCCCTTACTTTACTAAGTGATTTTCAGTCACACAAAGTGAGGACGAAGTTTTTAATTTAAATACGTTAGATTTTGTAAGGAGTTGGTCGCCCTTGACAGACGTGGATTTAAGTAAAACTTCTTGAAACACCACATCTCGATGCCAGTGACTATGAAGTGGACCCTCCTGAGGGGTTTTTTTTTCCATTAGCACGGGTTCACATAACTCATATTATGCTGTATTGGTTAAGATGCAGATTTGACGAATACCTTACGAATTCAAAATAATTGACGAAAACTTTATCAAAGTCAAACAATCTTAACCAATTAAGGGTAAAATACTCCATAGATGACTAATTGTTTCTTTTTTTGGCGATCTGTCATAGTACCCACATCTATCGGGCGGAACGGCGTCTCTTGTTTGCTATCCGGGCCAGGAGTCTGTTAAAGATTTTGGGTGGGTTTCTTCTTCCGTTCTTTCCAAATCATAAATCCTAGTTGGGTGCATATCCTGCTATTTGTTTCGGACACTTGTCTTTTAAATCTCTCGAATTGTACTTGCCCTTACTTTACTAAGTGATTTTCAGTCACACAGAGTGAGGACGAAGTTTTTAATTTAAATACGTTAGATTTTGTAAGGAGTTGGTCGCCCTTGACAGACGTGGATTTAAGTAAAACTTCTTGAAACACCACACCCCGATGCCAGTGACTATGAAGTGGACCCTCCTGAGGGGTTTTTTTTCCATTAGCACGGGTTCACATAACTCATATTATGCTGTATTGGTTAAGATGCAGATTTGACGAATACCTTACGAATTCAAAATAATTGACGAAAACTTTATCAAAGTCAATCAATCTTAACCAATTAAAGGTATAATACTCCATAGATGACTAATTGTTTCTTTTTTTGGCGATCTGTCATAGTACCCACATCTATGAGTACGTGTCGAAAATGTGACTTAACGGACGGACAGGCTTATCAGATAAATCCCCGCAGTAGACAAGATCACACAATGGCGTGTCTGAGCGTAGTTTCAAGCTTATCTGCTAGGCGGAGTTCGTATTGAGGATCAGACTATTTACCGTATTCGTTATTAATGTGTTTTAATGATTTTAGAAGGGCCGAAAATTACTCTTTAAGTTGACGTTTGCTAGATTTGAATTCGTAGCACTTTTCAGATCTACTAACCATTATCAACTAAATAACAATTAATAAACTTTAATACAATTTCAGTTGGTATTATCAACGTTTCTATATAATTCCTTTAAAATATTTTAATCCCTTTAAAACACTACTACTACAAACTAAGAGTAGTTTACTAATTGGAGTATATCAAGTTAACTCTTAAAATGCTGAACAAGAATATAGTGTAACTGGTCTGGGTTCTACGTTCTATACATTAATTGTTTTACCATTTCAAAACGTCATTTAAACCGGTTGTCCTCTACCACCGCTACTTTCGAAGATAGTTCAAACTGTATGCCCAGGTTACTATCCGTAATGGATTTAAAACTTAAAAATACAAATCATATAATTTATACATATATTAGGTCTAGTATCGTCAATAAATCGACAAATAATTTATCTAAACGCGTTTTGCTATTATATTTTGATTTCATTCGTTCAGTTAAATTTTTAACTATATGACAATTTCTTGAATACGAGTCTTATAGAATGTCTCGTGAAATCTAAGACACGTAAGTAAGTAAGTTTATGATCCACAATGACAGTATCCCATACAGAGTTTGCTCAGAAGGTTTAAAGATTCTCCAGAACTTATGGCAGGTATATTTCCTTGAGTTGGTAGTTTCGAAGTGCATTTTAAAAGTTGGTTTCTGTAAGTTATAAACTGGAGTACTGTAAAATTCTCCAGCTCAATAAATTTAAAACTGTAGTTACATTAATTATCCAAAAGATATAAAGTGACGCTGTTATGAACTTTAAGTTATTAAATGGAGAAGGTGGAGTTAATATTGTGAAAAATTTTAAGGCTAAAGAGTATCTAATTAAAGGGCAGCAAGACAAGTAGATGTTTAACAAAGCAAATGAAGTAAAATGAAATTGATAAGTTCCACACAATGTACAGATTCTCTAGCAAAGTTAACTCAGAGAATAGATACAGTTTACCAATCGTGAGACAACAATCTTTCTTTATTTCAATAACGTAACCACAGAAGAATGATATAGAGGATATAACTATGTGAGTTATATGGCAACACCGCATGGAGATGGGAAGAGGGGTACGGTAAATGCCCATATGGCTAGGATTGCAACGATATTAATTGTCGTACTATAGTTTTAAATACACACGTTTATACGAATTTTTTTACTGTTTATTGAGTTCTACTTGCACACTATATAAACACATACACAATTTTCTATTATCAATGAGTAGGTAAATTATGTTTGTATATTTTTTATTAAAATAGACTTTGTAGTAAAATTATAAATAAATGGCTAGTTATTCTTTTAGTATATTGCCAAATGTATAAGACTTTCCTGTAGAAGCGATACACAACTGAACAGTAAGGAAGAATCCAGCCCTGTGTCCAGGAACTGTTTTTATAAAAACGTCATGCCTTTTAGTATATTGCCAAATGTATAAGACTTTCCTGTAGAAGCGATACACAACTGAACAGTAAGGAAGAATCCAGCCCTGTGTCCAGGAACTGTTTTTTATAAAAACGTCATGCCTTTTAGTATATTGCCAAATGTATAAGACTTTCCTGTAGAAGCGATACACAACTGAACAGTAAAGAAGAATCCAGTCCTGTGTCCAGGAACTGTTTTTATAAAAACGTCATGCCTTTTAGTATATTGCCAAATGTATAAGACTTTCCTGTAGAAGCGATACACAACTGAACAGTAAAGAAGAATCCAGCCCTGTGTCCAGGAACTGTTTTTATAAAAACGTCATGCCTTTTAGTATATTGCCAAATGTATAAGACTTTCCTGTAGAAGCGATACACAACTGAACAGTAAAGAAGAATCCAGCCCTGTGTCCAGGAACTGTTTTTATAAAAACGTCATGCCTTTTAGTATATTGCCAAATGTATAAGACTTTCCTGTAGAAGCGATACACAACTGAACAGTAAGGAAGAATCCAGCCCTGTGTCCAGGAACTGTTTTTATAAAAACGTCATGCCGGGCCAGGAGCACTTCAGCCCAATAAATTCCAATTACTGAAACCGAGCGTCAACAATACTTACATTTCTTTCCATCGGTTTGGAAGACTGGCTCTGCTTCTTTACAGTGAGCTTCAATTCTGAATCTAAATGCTAAATCCTTATTGATTACATTTGTTGTAGCTATTGAAACACTGATGTAAAAGAAATGGAATAAGAATTGGTACTGTTATAGATGGTACCTATAAAAAAATCAATTAGAAATGTAGAAAAAAAAACAATTTTGCCGTTCAGCGTATGATAACTGGACGAGTGAATAAAACAGAAAGAAATATATCATTTCTGCATGTCTGATATGTCGAAAACGAACTGATCTATAGACACAATTTTTGCACGAAATTTCATTTCTATAAAGGCAACACAGAGGTCGACATTATTGCACGTCACTCTATGGAGTTTAGTTGAGCATAAACAAATATTTTCTTACATTAGTATTATGGGTAACTATGATGCCAATGAGAAAATAGCAGAAAATAATTTAGCCTATTACTAGCTCAGTGCAGTGAAATGAGATTTTAATTTATTAAATTGTAACACTCGTATCCTAACTACACCAACACAGACACACACCTTTTATTGAATTTCAGTGTAGATGTTTTTTAACAAAATTGAAAGAAAAATAGACTTCAAAGCCAATGTTAAGCGATGGTGATAATATTTAATTTCAGCGCATTATTGCCTTGTAGTACGCTCTTTAGCTCCTTGGAACTGTTATTATTTAAACACTGATATGAAACCTAATTCATTGAAAAAATGTAAATGCATCATATGACAAGATGTATCCAAACAAATTGCATTTTTATATGTACACTTTGCAAAAAACTTTTTCTACATTTTTACATATTACACAAGAATGAGTTAAGTGATGGCGCATGCCTATTGTCCAACCATGGAATGCGGATGATCGTCATTGCAGCTTTCACAATGCTGCCACAATTTATCTTTTGTCTGTAGAGAAAATTTTTAATTTAATTCTTGTGAACTTAAAATTTTTTCATGCATCATCAGCCAAGCCTGTTACGACAAACGTGATGTGACAAACCTCTAAGTTATACCAACAGTGGAAAACTTGTATAAGTTACAAAATTTTATTCATTGACACAAGGAAGACCATACATATATCTTAATTAGTGAAAATACTATGCGGAATTTGTTATATCCATCTTTCCATTCATTTTAAAATGGAAGTATTCGCTCACTAATTCGTTATTAGGTTCACAGAAGATTAATTAATTGTAGAATACAGGAATATTAATTGTAACAGTTACGTAAGTTTCTTACCCGGTAAATTCTCTAAACAAATTGTATACTTCCTGTATTTAATTATAATAAGGTCCACAAAAATTGTTACACTTTGTGGGTGATTACAAAACATTTTGTAATATTTAATTTACGGTGGACAACAAAACTACATGTATAACGTTTAGTGTATGAGGTTAAAGAAATTCTAAAATAACTTCTTTTTTGACAACAAACATTTTATTTATCTATTTAGACAAAACATAAACTAACTCAAAATGTAAACATTCCTAACTAACAATAATAAACTGATAGTAAAGCTTGTGGTTTGACATTAATAAGAATCCTACATTTCCCTCCCTTAATAATAATCATCGCCTTAATTATTGGATCGTTGCCTGTTTTCATTCACGACATACACACGTGACCATTCTCAATTGGTCTGAATGTTTCCTTTTTACAATTCCAACAGCAATAACTTCGTACGAGTATAATCCGTTTCGTTTTCCCACAACTCCAACCGACCAACCGCTGCCATGTTCATTCTTTATCCACACTTCTCCCTTTTCAATGACTCTGCGCTCTTTTTAGGTATACCTAGTTTGATCTCTCCAAAGTTTTACTTCAATTTTGGGGAATTTCTGTAGCTAAAGAGTACATTTTTGGAGAGCTAATATACCGTCTCCTACTTCCTTTTTTCGTCGAGTAGTACCTCCTTTTTAAGATTCTGATAAGTCGTTCCACGAGTCCATTACTTTTTGGATGATAAAGAGTAATCTTCATACCGTTTAATGCAGTTCTTTTGAAAAAGGTTTCTCATTTGAAAAAAACTTAGGTCCACTATCAGAAACTATTTCATTTGGCAGTCTGTATCTACTGAATCATGCTCGTAATCGTTGTATGATTGCTGCAGATGTCATCGCCTTCAAGCAGTCTACTTCTGCCCACTTGGAGAGAGTATCAATATCTACAAGCCACATAGCGGTTGACTGGTCCAGGTAGGTCAATGTACACTTTCCCAAATCTTTCCAAGGATATAATGGTACCTATATTATGTTATCTCAATTCACTTCTTTACGAACATATCAATATCATGATCGATGTTAGGCCACCACACATAGTAACTTGCAACTGATCTCATAGCTGTAATACCAGGATTTTCTGAGTGCAAGACCTTCAAAATATCAACCCTCATACATTTTGGAACAACGATTCTTCCAAAACACAATAGAATATCATTTTCAATTATAAATTCATCTCTCTTTTCTTTGTATGATTTTCAACATTCAGAGAAAAAAGTGGGCTAAGAGTTTCCCCACATAATTTTCTTTAAAAAAGTCCTCAAATAATTTCTCACCACCTTCAATTCCTTACCCTGAGGAATTTATTGTTTTAACATTTCTAAAAACATTATAGCATTAACTTTATCTATATTTAAGAACTTAACATAGGTCTCCTCTGGTTGTTTTTCTTGAATTGGAAGCCTGAACAAAACATCTGCAGATATATTATCTCCCCCCCATCCTATACTACAATTCATATTGGTATTGATTTAGTTCAAGATCTTTCTGCTAAAATGGTGTTTTAGGGTTATATACTGTTCTAAACCCGCCAACAACCTCACCCCAGAAGGCCTGATGTATTTTCAAAGGAAGTAGAAAATTTGAGACTTCTCAACATTCCAGATCCTACATAATCTAGTAAGAGTTCCCTTCTAACTTCTTCTGCTCTGTGAGAATCCTCCCCTGTACCTTTTACCTTACACAGCAAAAAAAATTGGGATTCATAATCTTCCCACTTTGTTAATTCATCATATCCTTCACATGTAAACTTTTTCATTTTTTTTTTTTAAATGAGTCAGAAGTATCATTTTTATCTCGGTATTTATCATGCGTTTTATTCATCGTCGCCACTAAAGAATTGCTAAAATAACTTCTTTTTTTAGTTATCCATCCAAACTTGAGTTTGTTCCTGTAAGCTTATGTAGACCCTTACAAAACGCATGAAATCCTGAGATGAATTTTTCATAGTAATTTATAGATCCCAAGAACGATCTTATCTGCTTAATATTTGAAGGTGAGGGAGCGTCTCGTATTGCCTGTATCTTTTCTTCTGTTGGATATATACCGTTGTGGTAGATTTATGTCCTAAATAATAAACATTTATAAATAAATAATTAACAAACTTATAAATAACAAACCTTTTGACGACAAATATTTATTCGTCAATTTAAACAAAACATAAACAAACTCAAAATGTAAATATTCTCAACTAACAATCTGCTGATAATAAAACCCGTGATTTGACATTAATGGCAATCCTACAGATGTCTAAGCCAAGAATCAAGGGGATCTCAATAGGTAAGACTTATTCTCGAATCAAAATCTTAAGATATCGAAGTTTGAAAGTTAATCATAAACTAACCTGTATAAGTACAATAAGGTTAAAATTTTATTGGGTTGTTTCTCCGTTTAAACATATACGCAAATAGTTTACAAGCAAAAATTGTCAGTTTTGTATGTTGATAACAACGATAACAGCTGATAAAAACGATGGCCGGTTTTTGGCCATTTTTAATCAACCTACAAGTTTGAAAATAAATATTTCTGAAACTTCTGATTACTTTGAGATAAAATTGTCACGTAAGATAGTTAGAAGTATACTGTTTTATAATGTGTATTTCCGGTACCAATAAAATGATTTCATACAAGAATTTGAATTATTTTATAAGCAAATTAAACCCGAGTAAATCTAAATAACATACAGGGCATTAGTATTAAATTAATAAACTATGATAATATGTACCTGCTTGATTTAACTCAATTTGGAGTGACCGAATATTCGTCCCAATACACAAGGATAAATATCTGCCAACAGACTGCAGTTGTGTGGTAGGTAATCCTTGCCTGTAAACCCTTAGACAAGCACATGACAGCATCCTGTATGATTCATGTTCAGGATTGTGTTTAAGCTTGTATGTTATGTACATAATGTAACAATACATCAATATCTTCACCAGCTTCTAAACCCGTCACTCAAATTCCAGAAAAAAAAAACGATTATATAGACATTTTATCATAAAATAAACTATAAACACTTAAAAGAAATTAAATTATTTTTTTAAATCTGTGTTTATGACGAGCTGTTAGTGGTTAATGGGAAACTGGTCATTAAAATTTATGACTGTAACCGTCCTCCGCTAAATTCATCCAATCGTATTAATAATTCATTAGCCGTAGTATATTTTTCACCACTATTCAAATACTCAATATTCGTTCATATTACGGACATGTCATGGGACACAACAGTACATTTTCAAACATGTGATAAAGGACTTTTGAAATATTTTTATCACGTTTATAATAAATCGCCTTTATTAAATTTCGATTCTTTAACAAACTTAAGTTTTACAATCAATTTCATATAATGATAAATAAGTATATATAATCGACTTAAAACGATAAAACTGGCATGAGACCAAACTGTTGGAAAGTAGACTACTAACCAAACTGAACAGTCGGGAAGAATACAGTCCTTTGTCCAGACACAGTTTCTGCTACAAAAAACTCTGCTCCGGGCTAGGAGCACTTCAGCCCAATAAATTTCAATTACTGAAACCGAGCGCCTACAATACTTAACTTTCCTTCCATCGGTTTGGAAGACTGGATTGGTTACTTCGTAGTGAATTTCAGTTCCACCTTCCACTATGATTTCAATCCTTATATAGGAGTTTATGACAGTTCTATTGAAACATGCATTTAAGAATTGTTTCAACCGAAACGTAACTACATTCTTTTTAAATCTCTCATTAGTTGAGTGATGCGTTGCTTTTGCGAACAAATGCCCAGTCTGCATCAAACCGGAAGTACTTGCCTGGCTGTGGAATCTGTGTGGGTTCACTCTGTCCAGATGTATTTGTGGTATGGAAATTATTCTTCACTTGTTGACAAGACGTTTTCTGTTCTTTAAGTTGTCGGTTGTGTTTCGATGGAATTTTCTCTGTGATTTTTTTTCATATTTTGACATCCTCACATCTCTTTTCTGTCCCTCCCATACTTATATCCTCTTTACCATTCTCCTAGAGTTTGGTGAAAGAAAATCCAGTAAACTATTCGGTCTCAAGGCTGGTAACCTTTAACTGATCTCTGAGGGGGGATATTTTAAGAAAATTATATGTAAACATTGATTATATCAACGGAAGTTTTATAAAACTGTATTAATTTCTATACATTTTGTAATGGTAGGTAAATCGGAAACGGTTAACAATTAAAAGAAGTTGTTATTTTCAGTTCAAAGCCACGTTTAATTAAAAACTACACTGTCTTATTGGTTCTCTTTTACAACACATTAGTACCAAGTAATAGTATCTCTTTCAATACGAACTCCGCTTAGTAGACAAGCTGGGAACTACGTTTAGACACGCCATTGTGTGATCTTGTCTACTGCGGGGCTTTATCTGATAAGCCTGTCTCGTCCGTCTAGTCACTATCAACACCTAGTGATAGATCTGGGTAGTAGGACCGACGATGTTTAATGGTGTAGACTAATGTTATGTCTACCTAGAGATTGAATATCATTAATAATTATTGATATGAAGGATCAGTAATACTGGTAGAGACAATGAAATTTGAATATGGGAATTTATTGTAAGGTGAATAAAAATGTACTTCCGATTCACTACAAGAATTAAAAAAATTTAGCTTTGACGAATAAATAAAAATAATATATTTTATAAAAAAACAGTAATTTGTGGTGATTAACACAAAACCCAAGAAATATACAAACTTTTACTTCCGACTCTGAAGTTTTCTTATATAGCCTAAGTATTAAGAAAACAATCTTTTGGTATTCGTTGAAAAATTGAATAGAAGTGTTTAGCTTTTCATTACATAATTTTAATTATTTCAATGTCAAATGTTTCTTAAGTCCCTTAGTAACCTGATCATCAATCTCCAGGTCTAAACATTTGACCTGGTTACTAAGGGACTTAAGGTTAGTTTGACTCAATATATGCAAACATATATGCATTATGTATTCATTAAAAAACAGAAAAGGATGTCGACGGATTTTTGAGACAACGTAAGAATAAATGGATTATTAAGAAGAAATGGATAAGAAAAAATAGTGTACCTAAAACCGTAGACACAGAACCAGGCAGAAAGGGCCAGCAGTTGCAAATGGCGATAATTACCCGGTCTTTATATGTTCTTCCACAATCTTACCTGTCTAGTGCCAACTTATTCCAGAGATTACTTTTGCATTAAATAAACAAAGTCTTTTTTCATTAAGTGAAAGTATGCAAATGGTCAAAAGTTTTATAGTAACATTTAATTCGTCGTATTGCGCGGTTACGCATGCCATTATTTTCATTCATGCGAATATTCGGTCTGGACAAAAAGAGATGAGATTTCATCATCATCAATAATGAAAGACGAATTTCGGACTTTTCGGGAAAAAGTAGAAACTGCAACATGTACATGTGCTACTGATAAGTAACACACTACTCCTAAGTATTTTAATGTACATTGCTACTTACTGTATTTCTGTGTTATATGTCATCTGACCGTTTACAATGCACGGGAAAAATGTAAGAGAGATGCGTGTTATGTCACGGAGTGTGTATAATCTTGGTAGCGGTCGGGTCTACATGGGCATTGTGGTGTGGCCTTGTATTGAGTTTCTTTCATGTAACGGTTGTCACTATTGTTACTAGTTAATGGTACAAGATTCTCCGGATCTCAATGCATATGCGCATCAGAAGCTAGTTATCCAGTGACAGTCATCATACTTGTTAGGAAGTTTGTCCATACAAGATCCCTCAGTTTGTTGAAATCGATCACAACGTTTACAGACAGCCCCTGACCACCTATTTACTACATCTCCGAAGTTTCTCTATAGCACAAGATATGAAGGCCGCCTAATACTATTTAGTAGGGGACTAAATAATCCCCTACGTAGGGAAGGGAACTATATTAATACAAAGAATAACAAGCATCCGCCGCATGTAAGCTGAGATGATCCATCCGCTCAAACGTCACTGTGGAATAAATGGAAAAGATAAACACATCGCTTTATATAAATAAGTGCACACTTACTTGCTGATAAGTGCCATAGATAAACTTAGAAAGATGTAGTAAACAGATGATCAGGGGCTGTCTGTAAACGTTGTGATCGATTTCATCAAAACTGAGGGATCTTGTATGGACAAACATCCTAACAAGTATGATGACTGTCACTGGATAGCTAAATTCTGATGCGCGTATGCATTGAGGTCCGGAGAATCTTGTAACATTAACTAGTAACAATAGTGACAACCGTTTACATGAATGAAACAGCAGTTAGCACAGGAGCAGAAAAGCCTTATTCATATTAAGTGCTGTCTGCTGTAATCTGTCGCGGCAAATGTGAAATCACTGCTCAGGCTGTCTTCCTTTCGTGTTTTATGACCTGTCGTAGTGTAGGAGAATTTATCCTTCTTGGTCTTTGTTCAGTTCAGTTTGGTGTACTTGTCAGTTTTTATTAGTGTTGTGATTTCCCATTCCATTTCCTGTGCGTTTATTAAAGTGAATCAAAGTAAAACGTTAAAAACAAGTCCATTATGGGGCTTATTTACGTGGTTCAGTTCGGAAAGCAAAATTGCGCGTGTGATCTGTTTGTCGGAACTTGAAATGTTTCCATCAAAACAACATCACAAAACTGCAAAGTGCACTTATTAAACAAAGCACAACATTGACATTAAAAGTTGGATCAAGTACCTTTGTGGCGAACTAAAGTCACTTCCCAAACCAATACAAATGTTAAACAACTGATATGGAAGATACTGGCAGGACCATTTCCCCATGAAACTGAAACTTTCATTCCTGTTATGATGGGTGGTTAAAAATGTAAACCACAACAGTCCCAGTATTGCTTCATTTATCCAAGAAAAAATCATTGTAATGATTAAAGAAAAGTTGGATAATCTTTTGTTTTAAATGTTATTAAATAGAGACTCAACACTATCAAATTGTGGAGGACAGTGGATTTAAAGAATTTGTGAATGCTTTGATATCCAAATTATATCATTCCTAGCAGAAGGTGCTTTCATAAAATCTTTTACCTGCTGCTTATTCAAGAATGTGAGGATGTATATACATACAAGCGTTTAAAAAGCTGTTTCTGTTTGTTTGACAAACGGACTGTGGTCTCATGTGCGAACGACATAGTACATTAGCCGTAACATGTCATTCTCATTAATGAAAGTTTTTGAAATGGGAACATTTTCTGTAGGACTGCACATTCGAAATTGAAAGGTCACCACACTGAGTAAGTTTAGATGATGAAATAAAAAAAAATTATGACAGCTATAATATAAACTGACAATGTAACCTGTTCTTAGTTAGTGACCAATGCATCCCAATGTCACAATAGTAGCAGACATTATTAATGCAGCTATAGGAATACTCAACTGGAAACATTTTGCATGTTACGCACATACCTTATATCTCTATCGTAAAAGATGCTTTGTGAAATCTGCTCAGACAGTACTTGAGAAGGGGAGAACATATTCTCATTTTTAAAAGGAGTAATTTAGCTTCAGAAAAATTACAAATTTTCAAAAAAGACTCAGGGGTTTCCAATCCTTTTAGAACTGATACAAGCATGTACCTACGAAGGTGGAACTGCATCCACTTCATGGTTGGACAGATTAATTTTGTTAAAAGATGCTGTAAATCCGCTTTAGCTATTTTCAAGAAAGGGGAGATTTAAGTTTGGATGTTTGTCAAGTGAGGAGTGGAATATTTGGCTCCAGTTATATACAGTCCTTACAACCTTTTCCAAGATGTCACTATGAAGATGAGTGGAGAGAGTGTACAGTGACAGCCAGTTCAAATTATTGTTTTAACAAACGGGTTGCTTCATGTATGTGGACTTACTGAGAATGAGCCTTTTCATGAAAATGTTTGGATATTATAATAAAACTGCAAGAGGGACTTATCAGGTCAACAATATAGAGCGACACAGACATGCTTCATTTGGTTTAGTTTTGGAGTCCGAGATTTAAATTGATTTCCCTCAGCACATGAGTCCAGTAAACAAGTAGCAAAAAAAACAGTGACTTGATTTAGCAGTTCTAGATTCAATGAAACCAAACAAACCCTTCAGCAACCACAAAATGAAGACGAAGCAACAAACAAAAATTTTCTGTTTGGTTTCTCTTTGACGACCTTTTTGAAAAAAGATGCAACAGCCATCCTACAAATGCACCAGCAGTGCAATTATAGAAATTCAAAGTATTTTAAAGACCTGCCCTGCGAAGAAAAGAGGATCCTCTTAAATGGTGGGCCGAAATCACCACTTACTACACAAACTTAGCAAAAACTAGTTTAGAAAAACGGTTCTTATGGTCGCTTCATCGGTACCTTGTGAGCGTGTGTTTTCTAAAAACTGGACTCATTACATGTGAACGAAGATCAAGACTAAAGCCTTCAAAGGGCCGAGAATTAGTTTTCTTGAAGTAATAGAAAAAACACATTTAAATAGATTAAGACTTTGTTTTCATTTTAAACAGATTACCTATGTTGTTTACGTAAATCTTAAGTTACTTTTTACTCTTGTCATTTAAGTTAGGTTAATTGAATATAAATAACCATTGATGTGGTACACATATATAACGTTTTTTATGAAACACGTAATAATTAATGTATTACTTTTAAACCTATGTATTTTAACCTAACACAAAGAGTTGTATTAGTAGGTAACTTTAAACACAATGTTTTTATATGATGCAATACTCAATTTTAAACTCTTCTTTCCAAGCGGTAGTAACTGATTAATTTATTTTTATCCTTATGTAATTGTATGTAGTTGTGAGAAGGAAAATACACTAAGTAGATCTAAGACTTTAAGGGCTTTGTTAGCATTAAACATTTTACCTAAGGTTACTTAGGTAACTTTTTCGTAATTTAAGTTAGGTTATTTGAAACACAACATTTATATGGTACACATAGAACTGTATTACAAATTTAGGAACACAAATATTTTAATTGGATCAACTTTGTAACCTATGTACAAACTAGTATACATTTTATTTCACTATTTTCTTACTTTCACATAATATTTACTTAACAGTGTTTAAACGCACAAACAAGTAAGTAATCCTAACTTGTTTTGAACAAATGTTTTATATGAATACCCCAATTTAATCTTCGCTCTAAACCTTCTAATTTTATTGATTCTTTTTTTTAATTTGTACTTAAGAAAAAATAATACTTTTCTGGTTTGTTTTTTCTAATTGGGTTTTTAAACCCCCCCCGCATTTTAGTTTTTTAACCCTTTTTTTAAAATACACTTTGAATTAAATATACTATAAAAAGGTAAAAAATTAATTTATTTCACCATTTCTCAACTTAATTGTTAACCTGTTTTTGTAGTATTTGCTGAATTACTTGATATTTATGTATAAACTTTTGGATCCTTATAATTTAATAAAAGCAGGTTTAAATTTGGTTAGCAATGAGCAGTCAACAACAGGTAAACAAAAACAACGTACCAGTATGTGTTATGCTAAAGGGTAACTGCTTTCAGCTAAGCTGCTTATTTGGAAACAGTCAGTTTGGCACATCTCTCCAATGTTTGTGTATTATATAATTCAATTATTTTTGTATTATATGGCCGTTTCTTTACATATTGTGTTTATATAACCAAACTAACATATGATCGGAAGGTCAAATACCTTTCAAAATCACTTCTGTTTACATTCATTAATATGTATAAATATTTATATATAACAAGATATATATAATATATATTTATATTATCATAGCTATATATCTCGCCTTCGGCTCGCTTGGGGTTACGCCCCATATTTATAGGTGTTAGCAAATCGAGGTAGGTATTTGCGGGAACAGGTCAATGGCCTGGAGCATTCGATGAAGAATCTGGCGAACTTTTAAAAGAATAATAGTTCTTGCCGGAATTTCTATTACCCTTAATTATTTTTTATCGATTATGTCACTGTTATACTGTGGGAGTAAATAACGTGCAAAACTTCATTTACAACAAGTCAATCACCTTTTCGAGATATCGTGCTGGCATTGTTTCAAGGAGTTAACACGATTATTAAGGCAATTAAAGGAACAATATTTTGCTCCGTTTGTTTTGATGTTTTATGAATACAGAATATAAAGGTGATCTGAAGAAAAACTTCCCACAAGAATTGTAAATCAAGATTAACTAAGATAAAGTGTATATGCACAGGAGATAGCGCAGAAGACTAGAGGAGTGATTGGAACACTCTGCAGGCTGTGCTTTTGGGTCAATGCGACCACTGCCATAGGGACAGGTCCTATCTTATTTTCCTCCTAAGTCGCGCTGTAAGGTGAATGTGAGAATATACGTCGGGAGCCCAGACGTGTTACGAGAGCCATTGAATTCTCGTAATGAAACTTCATTGTATCTGGGCCACCGGGTAAACGTTCTTGGGAGGATAAATTTTGCCAGCTTTTGCGCACCTCGCCTTGTACGTGTTTCATTATGTGTGATGTCTTCCCTCTACCTGTTTACTGCCGGTAGCATTGCTGTTGAGCATCAAGAAGCTCGTTTAGTTGGGCCTATTCGCATGGCATTTAGAACTGACGAACTTTGACTGTGACAATTTTAATAATCCGCGTCGCTTTTCTTCTTACTCGCAAATATCTCTACCTGCGAGAAAAACGCCCGAGATATGAAAAGCGAGAGGAGGACTGGACATCAAAAGTGTTGTTTTACTGCTGAAAGCTTTTTCCGTTTTTTATCAAGATGGCCAATTTGCCAACCCAAAGTGCCATATGCGATAGAGCAGTGGGGTACTGGAAGGGCTACCATCAGAGGATTGAACAGATCAATCAATTGAACGGCATTCAGCTTTCATTTCCAGACGGCGAATCGTCAGGTGGTTGCTTTCACTGCTTCGTCAGTGCTGAGCCACAGCGTTGCACCTCAACACCCCTATTCCTGGTCGCAAAGAACATTACCATGAGTAGCTCGGAATGGTTAACCTGGAACTCCAAATGAGCGTTTTACCGATGGCTCATTACGCATCATCTCATCATCGTCTGACGTTTCCGTTCTATCGGTCGTCGTACACAGCCTCCTCCAATTTAGTCTATCGTTCCAGGTCTCCTCTTCATAACCTGTATTTTCTGTAGTCCCCTTATCTCTATGTCTTTCCACACTTGGTCCTCCTTCTTCCTCTCGGTCTTCTCTTGGTCTTCTTCTCCTTCTCCAGTACTATTCTATGGCATTCTATTATCTCCCATCCTCTTCACATGCCCCATCCACTGTGGGGCTCAATTAACTAATCGTCGTAATCTCCGATGAAAGGATCGATCGAATACAACGTGAATTGGCAATGGTGTTCAATAGTCTCCAATATCAAGTGATCTTCCCATGGCCAAAATGTTCCCTGCGCTCTTCGCCGTCGTTCAATGTATAGGCGGCACGGTTAACAAATTGGACGTTCTCCACCTTAGTAGCAAACGTTGCAGGGGGCGTCAAACTGTACACCTATGGGTACATTCTTCCTTCGATCTTGAAGAAAAAAAGTCCACTAGCGGGTGCCGGTATCCACCAGAAAATTTCGAGGGAGAGCAAAAGAAAAAAGGTCGCTATAGGCGCGCGCTTGTTAAGGAAATGTCGATTCTGAATAAATTGGTGCACTGAGAGGGGCAAACGTGTTTCGTATGTACGCACCTTTCACCACAACCACCATTTTTTCCAATCCTTTTCTTCATCGAAAGAGTGCTTCGCCAGTGTGGACATACAAATATTATCATCATCAAAACGTCAGTTTTTTCAATTTTGTTTGCATTTATGAAGCATAACAACTTTCTGCTCCAGTGTGCATATGCCCTTGTGCAACAATAGTTTCGAGGCAAGTGAGTTAGGTAAATGTCGAAATTCGCTGACTTTGGTTTCAGTTAGACGGAAATACCTTGAACACTATCCTGACACTGCGCACGGTATGTCGATCTTCGTAGAGCCGAACTGCGCTCTGTTAACTTCGGAGGGGGGTGGTCTTTCTGTATAACGGGACGACAGCGGTTCCACGATGGGTTTCAGGAATTTGTCCTGAGGAGTATCGCTTTTTCGCCTCTCTCACTTGCTCTTTTTCTAGTAGTTTTCAGTATTTTCGGGGCGTCCATGTTTCATTTCTTTTGGTCTTCCAAAATTCTTTGGTTTTTCATTGGGGAATTGCTAGCGGTATCGTGCATTTGTGAGGTTTTGATATTAGAATGTTGTGATGATATATATGTGAGTCCTAGTAATAGGAGTAACTGTCTTACTGAATCCATCAAGAGCAGCGTTGGATAACAAAACGAGGCCCAAAGCAGGAAAAGTATAACACTAATAACGAGAGCTACGTTGCCAGGTTATTGATATTCCATTTCCCAAACCTTGTGTTCGATTATCGTTTTACTGGATGTTGATCAAATAGGTTACAGTTGTTACACTGAGAGCCGCCAAAAAGCAACTGTAACTGTTTGTAAGTAACAATAAAATCTCCATGTTTTGAAATTCCACGGCCATCAAGAGATTCAAAACATGAACAGAGAAGATAAACACTTCGCATTACATCATCCTCTGTCAACAGGTTGAAGGCATCGTGCCAAATAGATTTTCTTCAACGGCTACGGTTTGGCCTGGATGGAGGAATTCGCTGGAAGTTAAACAGTGCAAAAGTACTATTTTCACCATACGATTCTGATCCCCCTTAATATTCTGTTTTATACAGTCAACAGCGGAATGGGAATCGTATCGATGGCCGTTTGAAGAAAACTCAAAACCGAGGGACTTCCATACAAGGGACTGGCTGAATTACTGTGCACAGAGCGTTTTTTGCTACTAGGAATTAACTGTTCGTCTCCCTGATGGAAGAGCATAACAACACAGAGAAGACATTGTTATGTTAAATAAAACTGTAATACAAATCTATAGAGGAACTGTTGGGTTTGTAAAAATCGAGAAAAGAAAACGGAAAGGAGAGCAAATATCGTATATCGAATAGGTTAAACCAAGAGGTTAACTGTCAAGTAAAAAAAGGATTCATATTTGAAACAATAAGAAAGTGAGAAAATTTATAAAAAGACGATGTTCACTCTTTCCCGTATATACTAATGTTGCTGTCACCCCATATTGCAACTGAACCGTTCAAGATAGAATAAAAGGATCGTGATAGCTCATCAACTTGGCATAGAATAACCACCAATAAAATTTAAAATCAAATCAAAAACAAGTGAAATAATATATAAAACTATCCTTTTCAAAGTCCGGGCAGATATTGCTTTATTACATACCTACAGAGCTTGGCTTGACTTAAAATAACTTTAAAATTGTAATTAAAAAAATAAGAGGAACTTGTAGTGGTTTGTATTATAAAGCGAGAAAAAAAAAATGGAAAAGGCATGGAAAAATCTTACATGAATAGGCAAAAAAAATAAGTAACCTTAAAAAAAGGGAGATTCAAATCTAAAACCAGTAAGAATGTGAGAAAATTTATACCAAAGGCAAGTTCCGAAAAGTATATGAATAGGGTGGAACAGTAGGTTAATCTGTCAACTAAGAAGGGGAATATCAATCTAAAACCTGTAAGAATGTGAGAAAAATCGTATTCTGAATAGTGGAACAGTAGGTGTTTTTTAAACGTCAACTAGAAGATATTCTCACTTTATGTTCTGTTGAGTAACGTACAGACTCGACTGGCTTATCCCTTAATTCTATCCTTTGTCCCTATCCAATGGTCAATTTTTAACGTTGTTTTCGACTTATTTTGAGGGGGTTTAATTTAAAAAAAATAGATTAGATTCGCCTTCGGCTTCGCTGGGGGCTAAGCCCCCAGGCCTCTACATTAAGAAGTTGGCTTAAAAGCGAGGATAAGCAGAAATTCGGAGACTGGTTAAGTCCCGAGCATTTAGATTAGGGATCTGGAAGTTTAATGTATGACCTAATTTTTATGATTCATTCCGGATTCAACCAAATTTTTTGGGAATTGAGGGCGTTTTGTAGCTTACTCCTTTAGAGATACGAGTAAAATAAAGTGGTGGATACTTTCTTGTCGGAAATTTAATTTTATCTTCGATTTCTGACCTTGATTTTCGTTAGCTTCGAGGTTCGGTTTAGTCAATACACAGAAAGGAAGAAATGTTTGCACTGGATCAGCTATTGTTAATTGTTTAGTGTAATGATTAATAAAAACCGATTCAAGTTAGGAATTTGTAAAAATTTTTAGGAGGTGTATAATTTGCTCACGAGTTTAACGATTCATCCCCAGGAAATTCCCTGGGGGGGGGGTTTATGATACCGGGGTTTAAGGTGACTCAGGGGGTTTAATATTACTTAGGAGATTATTCGGGCATACTAGGAAATTTCGGGGGAGGGGGGTTAATGTCACCGAGGGTTATATGACACACGAGGGCCCCTCTTGTAGAGGTGTGTTGTGTTCTGTGAATTATAATTAAAATTCACTCTGTCCGTACTACTTTTGGGACGCTTCGCTTCCGTCCATGCTAATTCGCCGTGTGGGCATAAGTAAAGGTATATAGTATTTGTTTATATAGTAATTCATACCTCAATCTGAAAACCTGGATGATGTGCAAACATTTTTGGTCTTAGTTTATTAAGATTGATTAGGGGCTTTTCATTTACTCAGGAGTAATTCCCGGGAGGGGGTTAGTGTTTTCGGGGGTTTTCGGAATACGTTGTTTTTTCTGGGGGAAAATTTATCCGACCGATATCCCAAACTGGAGGCAATTTATACAAAATTGGTCGCATAGATCATAAAACCACCTAAAATAGCCAATTTTTACGAACTAACATTGTACCATTGAGAGCGTTTATCGGGCTTATGCAAGTATTATACGAAAAGAAGTGCTTAAACCTTTTTTTATGATCTAATCCATTGTGTAGTTATAAATATTTAATTTTTAAGTTACAAGCAATGTTCAACCCGTACCGCCTACAAAAAACAGAAATTCATGTAAAAATTACAAAATATTTGAATATCCAGAGTTGTTCAATCCAAACCATTGACGATAGAGAGCAAAAAGTAACTGAAGTCTTTTTGTAGATCACGTGATTTTCTAATTCCAGATACCACATCTATTTTGGCTACGATCAACTGTTTGGCCGCCCAGAGGTCTAACATTTCGCGTGAATAACTACGCCCAGGCCCCGAAAAGTGAGTGCTTACATATTCATGGATGAGATAGATTGGTGATTGGTTAAACTCTGTCAAAAATGGTTTCATGTCCTTGCTGCATCCTCGTTCGGAGAATCGTCATGGGTGATAATGCTTCGCTAGCGCTCTGCCTATCTGCGGGTGGGGTATATATAACTAACACATTTTGAATTTCGGCCAAAAATTAAGTGACTGGTAGCAAATGTAGGAGTCAAGAGAATGTGGGGAATACATCTAAAGTCGAGATTAGGTTCGCCAAGAAAGTGGTAAGTGTTTAATTTTAAACTAGAGTTTTGAGTTTGAGGGCGTTTTTTGCTTACGTTGGAGTTACGACAAAAAGACTGGCCTTTTTCGAATATTTTAATTTTCTAATTTCCATTCTGCCTTTGGATTTTATGTAGGACCGTTATTGATCCGGACTAACCAGTAACCAAAGGCTTGCAATTTAGATTAGTTTTTTGTGAATTATTTTATTCAGCCAACACGGGAAAAATGAAGGGGGCTAATTGATAAATTCTGAGTAGTTTGTTTTATAACCAATCTTGAATAAAATTTTTTGTTTTAAATGTTTTTTTATCTCTTGTTTACGTTTCGTTCTTTATTTCAATGAAATGTCTGTAATTTAGTAATAACAATAAGTCTCACATGATGATTCTTATTTTGATAAGAGGGATTTTTTAGTTTAGGGTATTATGTATTTAACAATTGTTAGTTTGGAAATAATTTTAGTTGCTTAAAAAACGAATGTTCTGGTACATCTCTTAGACTATCATGACCATCATGAATTCCTGCCGATTACTATAAATCAGGTCAGTTCAAAATTGAATAGTTTCACATAGCTTATGCGTTGGATACATGGTCCTACGTTCTAAACGACATACAGCTTGTTCTTTAACTTTGATATTGTTTCTAAATTGGGGGGGGGCGGCAATAATTTGTAACGTATAAAATATTTCTGTATTGTTATGAGGTAATTACGGAGGTAAAATTGCTAAATGCAACTGCAACGGTAAAACAGAACATAATTTCCTAAATTGTTTGTAATCCATATCATAAATATTTAAGTATCACGGTTATTTACTGAAATTGAAATAATTGTTTCTTTTTTTTGTACTTTTTAATAGAATTTTCTTAAAATTTAGCAAAGTTCTAATGTAAAATAAGGAGGCACTGTAGTTCATTAAGAGATTTAATTTTTAATAAGTTTAAATTTGTATAGGGAAGCAGAAAATCTCAGGATATTGGACTCTGAAACTGTAAGTAAAAAGTTTTACAGAAGCAGTAGAAGTCTAGCCTTTTTCATATGGATGTTGGCATCAGAACATTGTCTTGTGGTGAAGGTGAAATTAAAGCAAATTGGAACTCGGTGGCCGCGGAAGTTGACGATAAAACAACTCAGAATAATCAAAGACACCGTGGAACATTGGGGCACAAGGTGTGAGGAGCTATTGGAAAACACTCGTCATGAAAAATCTTTAAATATTTTGCTTGTTCAATAAACTGAGATATAACACTCGTTTAGCAAGTTATCAGCTCTGCCAAATTAAGAGTATTACTTAAAGTTAGTAAGAACAACAGTTTTACCAACTTTAAATATCCGATCTCTCCATATACCCTCACTAATATATTTCATATAAGCTTCGAGGGATAATTTGTGAACACAATAGGTAAATAATGCTTCTGTTTAGGGGATAAGTAAATATTATTTACGAGCTGTTAAACCTCACCACCTATCACTTCTGTAAAAAGCTCTATGGATGATTTGAGAATAGGAAGGTTTAATAATGCAATTGTTAGGATAAAAGGAAATGCCTACTCACGGTTTATGATGATTTTTGTTTCATTAGAATTAAGCAAAAACAGTTCCATTATGAGATACTATGGGAAATAAAAGTTGAGCGAGAAAAGAAATATCAGTTTATAATCTGGGTTTTAGACAAAAGGATGTCGAGGGGCTTCTGATAATAAAAAAAAAATAAAAAAACATCTGATAAATGCATATGTTATATGCCCAAAATATAAAAAACTTTTTGGGGGTCAACAAAAGGCAGCAAAAGAAATTAGGGTAAATTTTATACTTTTGTTAAAAGCCCGGGTTTTGTCTCATAAAATTTTACTAAGTGAAATATCTATAAATGAGTTACAAATTATTTCTACTTCCTAAAATTATAATTGCAAAACATTTAAAAAGTGTTTCACAAAATATGGGATAAATTTCACTTTTTTAAATTTACGTACAGAATAAAATTTGTTTGGTTGGGGGGGTGACATCAACTAGGTGTTTAAAAAAATTTATATTCTGTATCAATAATTTGTAAAAAATATACATTGTTCTGTAAAAAATATACTTGTGTGGTGAATATACTTTTTAAAACTAAGCAAAAAAAACAACACGTGATATTTTTTTCGTAAAATATTATTAACATTAAGGCCCTACGAAAAAAGCTAAAATGACTTTATCAACAACCCCGAAAATTTTATGAAATGGAGTCTGCCTATCCGGTCAGCCCAATTCCAAACCAAAAGGCGTCTAATCTGATCTGATATAGCCTTTTTTTATTTACATGTAAATCATTGTAAAAGTCATCGGTTTTATAAAAATTAGAAAAATGTCGGCTTATTTCATTTATTTTAGTAAGAAAGGAAAATATGGGGTCCTCTATACCCATGAAAGTAAGAATTTTTAAATTTTAATTTTAACAGAAAATTTTTATTTACGTCACTTACAATTTCTTACGATCTATTCTTTACGTCTTTTCAAAATAGAGTGCTTATTAAAATTTTAAATAAATAAACAAATATAAAAAATTCAAAATA
>NW_025778485.1:0-70263 GCF_021130785.1 Homalodisca vitripennis | reverse complement strand
TGAGAAAAATTCTCCACGTAGAGTACACTATATTTTGTAGTCCAGGTGTCCATGATGTCGAAACGATGTAGAGTTCATTTGGAGCTTCTTTGTCGCCACATGTTTTTGTATATCCTCACATGAACATGAATCCAAATTCCAGGAGTAAAATCCGCATCGACGTCAAATTCCAAACGCTGAACTAAGAAGAAGAAGACTGGAGCTACTAATGAAGCACTGCAGTGACTTTTAGCTGTCACAGACAACTTTTCACTTTATTCATAAACTCTCTGACAGATAGAATATTCCAGAGAAAATCGTATATCGCTTTTTTTTCTTTTTCTTTTTTTTTTTTTTTTTTTTTTTTTTTTTTTTTTTTTTGCTTTGGGAAATTGGGGTGGATTCATAGATCCTCACACGTCAAACCTGAGCTTATTGTGTGCCCCTTTGATTGTTAGAGGGGTAAGCCTATCTTTGTGCCCTTAATTAGGCTAAGAAGCTTTTCCCCCGATACTAGCATCTGGTTTCGTCGCCTGGTTGTTTATCACCGAAAAGAGCCCTTCTCCTTGCTCCCAGTCTCTCACAGTCCAGTATTATGTGTTTTGCAGTCTCTTCAGACTTATTGCAGAGTCTACACTCCGAGTCCTCATTTCGTAAACCTAGAGTGTTTAGGTGTTTCCTGAAGTGGCCGTGTCCAGTGATCAAGGCAATCACTTGCTTAACCCGATCCCTGCCCAGTCCCCATCAGCCATCTGGTGAAGCCAGAGCTAGAATCGGCAAGAAGTCTTTTGCCGAGTGCTTGTCCTTGGTGACTCTGCCACCGCAAAGCGGTGTGTCTTCCTGGACCATTTGTTTATACTTTGGTAAGCAGATAGCAGGTAAGATATCGCTTTACTCTTGACGAGCAAATTTGAAAATAATTAAGAGATGTGTTGTGAAGGTTTTTAATTACATCATACCCTTTGCCTACCGCTTTACACGTAATGTCTGGAAGTAATCATCTTGAGCGTCATCAGCACTCCTTCTTCAATGTCATATCGAGAACCCCTAAACTTAGCAATTGTAGTTTCAATTTCTCTCAAGACGTATCCGTCTCCAGATTTAGTTACGAGTATTTAGATGTCTACGTAAATTTAAGACCACAAATTTTAAATTAGTACAAATGATATAACCCGAGTTTCATTGCAAAATGAAGGATTTCTCATTATTGTGGCTCGTAAGATGGTTTTATCAAAGCTCTGCGTGTGCTGCATCATTTAAGTACTTAAAACATTAGTTTCGGGATGGATACAACAACAAGAGATGTATGGGCTCTATTTTTCACAGCATAGACTCGGAGAAAATGGCTCATTATCTTTGGTGCAACGCTCTGGTTCCTTTTAAGAGACAACCCTGTATGTCTGTCTGTTTGTTTCCTTTAGCTATTGTACACATATCGAGAAATCTAATTTCAAGTACCTTTAATACTTGCGTTCATAAATTTTTGACTAAGTTGTGGGGACTGATTTAGTAATACTTGTAATAAATTAAATACTTTGAATATGAAAATGGCACCGTCGATAGTAAAACTGAGCTTTTTGAATAAAATACTGTATGATCTGCATTTTAAAATATTGCTAGACTAAAATCTCTTAAAATTCAAGTCTGGGAAAACACTTTTTATCAATAGTTAGTTGTATTTCGTAAAGCACTACAATAAAATTTGAATAGTATTACAATTTTATGTTATGCGTCTATCAATTACGTTTAGTTTAAATAACACTGTATTAAGTAGTAGTGTTTAAAAAGAAACCGTATTAGTTAGTTTTTACATATGGGTTGTGGTTGAAAGCCAGTAAAAAGTTAAAACCCTAACTATTTTTTTCAAAGATATAGTAGTTCTAACAATAAATTAATTATAAAAAAATAAATGATATTTATTTTACTTCAGTAGGTGCTATTGATACTGTCAATACTAGTAACATACATCCCTGATGTGATGTGACAGAGTAATACCATTCCTGTAGTGCGGAACAGTGATTGAATTGTATAAGGTTTGGTAGTTTCACGAGGTTCCATGAATTGTACATTGGAATTTTTGAAGTATCCACATACAGTTATTTGATAGAAAATATTCCCATACATTACAGCAATGTGTAATTCCAAATTGCTTTTGCTCTGATCGAATCGAGGAAAACATCAACTGGAAAACACATCATTCTATTACAGTTTTATTTATAAAGTAAAGTTATTGAGTAGATATATTCTATGAATAATTCTAGGTACAGCAGTATTGCAGATGTTTTACTTCACTGAACATACTTCCGCGATTGATTGTACGGTTCATCCTTTCCGAGGAAGTCACGTCGAATATAAGCTCCTTGTCAAAACCGATCTCCTTTATCCTTCTTCAACATTACAACATTATACATCCACCTATCTCAATATTTCTCCATATTCCAATTCCTGTCTATGCATTGTAAAATTTTCACTAATATATATATAGCCTATAAGCATTTCAAAACATACTAACTTGTCAACTGTAAAATATCATAAGGCAGACAAATATAAATCTCTGACCAAATTTTCAGCTATAAAAACTTACAAAACTAAGTTGAACAGTCAATATGCTGAGAAAATGTATTAATTTTATTCTTTATTGGAAACATGGACCGAAAATTGTACATATGTTAGTGTGCTTAAGATTGGTACATTCCAATTACCAAGTACATCTTGGTTACCGCAGAGTAAGATTCGGAGACAATACTGTGGTTTGTATTTCTTTGAATACTTGCTTCATGTTTCTAAACTTGAAAGGATGAGAGAGACAGCAGTTAATTTAATATCTTAAACACAAGTTAATAAATCAATATATCAATCGTATTTTTATTGCTTTCAAACAATTTTACATTGCATTTGCAAATATCAATGGATAAAGCTAAAAGTATATTCTGTATAATTTTAGTCCATTATTGGTATATAAAATTTGTGGTGCTAATATTTTGTAAATACAGTAGTTTAAACATAAACCAAAATCAACAACAAAATATTGCAAAATGTTTGAATGAGGCAAGTAACATCATGAGTAGACGTACATTATCTAAACTTTCTGCATTCAAAAATGTATTTGTCTTAAATATGTGTTTGACATACTTTTAGCTAAATGTGTTTTGCGCTATACTTTTTAAAAGAGTCAAAACCCTTGCAAGCATTTTGCTGTTTAGAACAACTTTCTATTTTATGACACTATGCAGAGTTTTTCACCATTGTAGGATATTTAGTCATGAATAATATACAATCTTGCCGAAGCTTTTATTGTAATGTGTTTTTTTACAATTTATCACTTATAAAATCTCATAATTTCAGTGACACGTTACTTCTTTTTAAATATTGCACTTATATTTTGTAAATAATTTCACTGCAAATTAAAAATTAAAACTTTTCATAAAATCAAGAATAATATTCTAGGTATAAATTAAAAAATGCATAAGTTTGTGCAGATTGGTGTTTGGACATTTGATAATCAATCACACAAAATCTCGTAGAAATGCTTGAACTAAATTTGGCATGGACATTGCTTGAATATCAGAATAATACATAGAAATATTATTAACCCTAAATACATTAATTATAACATACTTACTCTATAATATCATCTGGCGTAGTGTACTACTAATAGTTTATGACATTAGTATTATCTGGTCGTTCTGCTAAATGCAGCAGTGATGAATTAAAACCATTTAGTTTATTTTGGTACTCGAATTAGTTTCTTCGACATTGTGGGACGGCATATTTACAGTAATTAAAGGGAAAGATCGGTGGGACCTGGCTGTAATATTACTTAATGAACTGTTTACTCTGTGGCTATAATTAGAAATAAACGAACGTAGTGACTCCTAGACTATTGCAAATGTAAGTAGAAGGGAATAACTAACATACTACACTACTGCAACTTCCATTACATACTAGACTGAATTTATTGATTTTAGTTTAATTGATTACAGGTAAATTAAATGTCAAACTTTAATTAGAGCCTAAAAATAGTGTAAATCTGCAATGCTGTTTAATTATCCATAGGAGTTTTCGTGTATTCTAAATAGATTAGTCAAATATACATAGAAACACACGTTTCTCAAGCTAGAACAATATCTTATGAGGCAAACTCATGTTATATGTAGAAGCAGGTTCCCTGTGGAGCGCTTGAATATTTCAGAGTGGCCTAACTCTCCACGACCTTTGAGAATAACAAATAAACTACGTGTGATAAATAACTTACAGTACCTAGATAATAACCTCGATAATCTGAGTCAACGACCTTAACACAAAATCATGTCTAACTGTTATCTGTAAATATTTTTGATTGAATTCAAAGGTGGTAAAACCTCTCTTGTATATTTGTAACAAAAGTTGAGCTCCGTCAGTTCGCATGACAACACTATAACGCCCGACCGATTTTAGATAGAAAATTGTTACGTACCATGATAACACCAACTGATTTTGTCAACTTTACTTCCAACGAAAGTTACTATTTGGGTTCAAAACCATACGATAAGAGAGTTAGGATGTTAAACATTGCTACATTTATATTTATTGAATTCTTTTTGTTGAAGTCGTGGTGAACATACAACTATGTATGAGACCGTGGCAATTAGTTTGTATAAGTACCAAATATCAAGTGGAGAGTTTGTAAAAGAAAAGTTCGTTGTATTATCATTACAAAATATCTTTCATGTTGGAGCTTATTGAATTCATCATGAGCGGATTTAATTAAAGCGAATTTCCAAACAGAGTTTCAAGCAGTATTGCCTCCTAAGCTCATAAAGAATATTATTTTTAAAATTGAACTTAGAAAGGATCAAATATAATGCAATTTTTTTCTCCTCGTGTATCAGCTAAAATTTTGCTTTCATGTAAAATGACAAAAACACTAAATTTAAAGTTATTTTTAGTTCTTTTAACATCTACGTTATCTAGTTCACAAATTCTTCACAAAGTTTGAAATTATTTATGTAACCTGATTAAGCTTCATTAAAAATTATATCTGGTATATCTGGTTGCCCTATTATAGATAAAATCAGATACAGAGTAAATTATATATTTTTGTTGCAAATTCTGACATAATGTTGTCAGTTGTTTGTGTTTAAAATGTTTTGGTGTGATGATGGGATTGTTGTTAAGAAATTGTTATAGATATATTTATAAAGCATAGCCTATAGTTTTTGTTGTTGTTGTTGATGATATATAAATTGTATTTGTCAAAATGTATTAGTTTAGTTATTATACTTTTTTAATGTAAACCCATGCCAAATATAACACATGAATTTTATCGATACAATAATAAAACTGTTTGCTAGGGTTTGCCATTGGTATGAAAGCCTAGACTAAAGATGGGAAGGGCTGCAGTTTGTGGTAGTGGCCACGTACTATACTGTAGTAAGAGAGGCTAGGGAACGGAAATTTGCATTATGAAATAATTTACATTTTGGAAGGGGAGTAGGAAAATAAATTATTATCAGAGTATAGATGCGTCAAAACACAATACAATAACAAATGCACACTAGGGCATACACAATAACACAATGCCAAAACACAATTAGGTTAGCACAGGGAATAACACAAACACATATCACAGACTGAATAGGCAAACAGACACATTGACATATATTTTGAATGCTGTAAATACTACACACATGGGGGAAATAAATTAACACAGTTATTTATTTATTGATGATCAAACTAAAATGAACTTTAATAAATAGAGCAAAATTCATGCTAGATTTGCACGTGCATTGCAGTTGCAGAAATAAACACTGGCAGTGGCGGAACAAGGAACAAGGAACGCATGATGGGAGGGGGTATTTATTCTTGTCTCATACCGATTGGAATTGGGTAAGGACATCGACTGCTTCTGAATCGAAATTATACAATCCAATCACACTATATGACCAGTGCAAATTTGTTAGTTAGGAACATGAACTTAATTTTAAGAGTTAAGAGACCGGTTTTATCAGTGTTTATAATTTAAAATGTAAATATAAAATAAAACAAGCCTGTATGCTGTTATTTTTGCTTGTAAACTTTAAAAAAATAATAAGTGCCAATTTTGATACGTAATTTAATAAATACATGTATGGTTTAGTTAAGATAGTTTTAATTTGGACCCCGCTGACAAAGTGTTGTACTTAGCGGGGCCTTTGAAATGTATGCTTTTGGAAATAAACCAATTCAATTCAATATATATTATATATATATATATTTTTAAATTTTTACATCTGATATTTTTTGAATTGGCATTCATTTGTGTTAACTTTGGCAACAACAATAACAGTAATGTTATACACACGCACGCACGCACGCACGCACGCACGCACGTGTATAACATTACTGTTATTGTTGTTGCCAAAGTTAACACAAATGAATGCCAATTAAAAAAATATCAGATGTAAAAAGTTCCAAAAGACGCGTAAAAATGATTGAAAACCTGTGAAACATTTTCTTTAGACTATTGGGGTATATCGTTCCATCTGGGATTTCGTATTGCTGTAGAATATATTATCCCCATGTTTCTATTATCTTTATGGCAACCTGCCAATTTAATTAATCATTGGTCAATTAAATGCTATAACCACTAAATTAGAGTAAAAGTAATAGGATATCTTTTACTATAATTCTGGCTAATCACACATACATTGTATTAGTGCTAATTAATAAACTAGTATTTCATAACATATAACGCCTTTGTTATGTGCTCTATTGTTTACGTTTCTCATAAAGATTATATACATACAGTATATTAATTAATACCACGGAAGTGCTACGAAGTGATTAATTTATTCATACCATGTGCAAGTCTTTTTTAAAGGAATGACTATATTATATTATGTCTTCCCCGTTTCAATCTATCCTCTTATACTGATCAGGTAGAAAAAAGTCTAGATTGACGTTATTTTCTAATAATTCTTTTAATATTATAACGCAAGTCCCATGTATATGATGCACCGTTTATAAAAATAGTACTAAGCCGTTTATTCAACACAGAGTTTAAATTTATTTAGAATGTTTAAAACACACTGACTGTATTATAGAGCGACAAAGTTTAGTTTGCCTCTGCGGTAAAAGATTAAGCGCCCGCAAATCTACTTAAACAAAGCTGCAACTGGATCTGCGAACAATCCCGGACGGAAAGTTAATATTTCTGTTTAAACTCTTCATATTTCTGTTTAGTATTAAAAAAAGATCTGCATCTCTGTCTTTTTAATTTTCATTTATCTCATTGACTCGAATATTGTACATATGTATTAAATGCCAACATTACAATAAGGTATATATTTTAATTGTCAATAAGGCCTAAATTGCAATTATGCTGGATAGAGTAATAAAAACTAAAACTTTAATTGGCTAGTTAATTATTTTATGGATACAATAATGAATCCAATTAGTTATAAAATATTATTTTTAAATTCAGTAAACTTGTTAGATTAAGATTTTTAAGTTCGTTTTATTTCATGTTTGCATTGTCAATATTATACGTTTTTTCATTATTGGTACAATTAAAAGGGAATATTAATTGGAATGTAATTGCTTAAAATTAAGTTCAATAAATAAAGTACTCATCTTATAATCAACTTTACAAGTGACTTCAGCATATTTATAGTTCTAAAATTATTAATTTAAATTTTGAAGATGTGTTCCAGGTATATTTAAAAAATGAGACATAATGCGAAAGACTTCGCCCATTGAAATCTAAGCTGTTGAATACCTTTCTAGAGAATAATTCTGGATAAACTATGTTGAATCACCATATTGTTCGAAAGTGTTTGTTTCGCACAGTTTCACTTCAGAAGATCGTCGCTAATCATGGCTGGTGGGATTGGATCAGTGGATTTTTCTAAGTGTTACAGAACGCTGGAAAAGCAGCCTTATTGTTTTGATTCGACTTTTGCGTGCAGCTTGGCCCACAAAGCCTTTGTAACAATGATGGCGGGACAGTGTCTATTCATTCAAGTCTTGCCTGAACCTTTGCATCTCTGTACTCCGTAGTTATTGGGGGTGGCGAACCACGATGTACCTGGGCCTATAGATTCTTCCTGGTGTGGAAGACAACAGTGAGGCTGGCGCAGAAATATGAATTTAGGTCAGTGGATTTTGTGCCTTGGAAATTTAAACTGGGGAAAAGTTCCAGGAGGTTAGTATATGTCCGCAATTGCAATCCACGAAAAATCATCGTAATCTGATCACAGACAAAACCTCTAGCTTTTGACCAATTTAAGAACTCTCATTGCCAAAAACCTCATTGTCAAACCAAACATCGTTTGTAAAGGTTAGCAAATAAGCAATCTACTTTTTGCAGTTTTCTTTCGGTCTAATATATTCCCATTGCCCTGGTTGAGTTTGTCTTGTCTACGATGAAAATAAACATCAAATAAGAGGGGCTGAGAAGCCTGTCATTGTCAGAAAGCATATAGTCATAAGGAAGAAATCTTACTACTAATTAAGCACTGTGTTCTTAACATTTTGTAAATTTTAAATGTTAATGTTTTTCTGCCTCTTTGAAAAACCTCAGCTAAAAGTTACAACAGTTTTTTAGTTTCTGTTTTGTAAATTTTGTTATTGACGATGGAAGGTTTGGAAGGATAACGGGATTTCGGACATTTGCAATTATTATAGGTTATAAAAGGTACAAAACAACGTTTCGAGGATTGGAATCTATCCTCTTCATCACAAAAATGTTCTACACCAACATCCTCACATATCTGTAATATTTTTTTAAATTGTTCATTAATTTTAATAGGGGAGGTATTAATACATACAAAAGACCAGGAAGAAGGAAAGAAGGGAAAGAAAGGGTTCAAACATACGCAAAAGCTGCTTGGAGTCGAGTCCAGGCGTTGTCACAGCACAGGATGCAAGTCCCGACAACAAATCACAAGAACTGTGGTTTCCTTCCCTTCTTCATTTGTTTCTGGTATTTTATTTTTGTATGTATTATTACATCCCCCACCTGACGAAGAGGCTAGATGCCAATCCCCGAAACTTTATGTTATACTTTTCATATCCTGTAAAAATGGCAAATGTCCGAAATCATGTTAATCTTTATTAAAGTCGTCAAATTATGTACAGAGTTTGAAATTTTCATTTATGGAATACAACATCATCTATATTTTACACATCAACATCCACACAAATCTTTAATGTTTTATAAAAACTTTGCCATTATTCTGCGAGCCATTGACATTAGTATTGCAGCAACCTCATTTCTTTTGCAAATCTTTATATCGACATTGGTGTGAGGAGGAACAGCTTCGTGACGAGGAAACATAGAACTTGTAACGAAACAACCGTTGTGTAACAGTTACAGATTCCATATAAAAAATAAATGCAATTCGTACACAAAAGTACGATGTAGAACTGCTCCGTGATTACCGAAATGGCAACAGCTGTATTTTTTAATTGTTGCAACGATCAAGTTTTTAAATATAATAAAAGCTGAAAAACAGATGTTTAAAAAAGTGCCATTTTTATTGAAACCCAATTATTTGTAATATATATATATATATATATATATATATATATATATATATATATATATATATATAAGTAGATATGAATGTGAGGGTTCTGGCTCACTTTTGGGACAGACAGAAAATCAAGGGAAAATACTGTTTAAAGGACAATAAACGAATCTGTAAAATCAAACAGTAAGGCGGTTCTAGCTCACTTTTGGGACAGTCAGAAAATCAACGTAAAATACTGTTTAAAGGACAATAAACTAATCTGTAACTCACGAATGAAAAATTAACCGAATCTATAGCTGTTTTACTGTTCATTGTAGGCTTCTAATTTCTTAAGCTGTTTTAATGAAAAAATCCAGAAATCTTCGAAATCTTTATTCCACGAAGTTAATTGTAACACAGTCTTTATCTTTAATAGTCTTCTTTCCAGTAACAACCAAGTGTAATTTTTCATTTTTGTTCAATTCTTTAATCTTTTTTTCATCCAAAACAGTCAAAAATCTGTTTGGCAAGTGTACTTTACAATCTTCCAACTCGGCAATTATTGTAAACCCGAATTTATCTTTCATTTTCTCCAAATTCACAATTTTGTATTTCTTATTTTCTTCTAATTCTATTAATTTCTTGTATTCTTTGAATGTTAAATCACCAACCTTATTCAACTCTTGTAACAGTGCCATTTACATAGAAAAAAATTAATACTTCTACACTTTTAAGGTGAAAAATCAACACTATACTTCCAAAATACACAAAAAACCGGGGTTTTGACCCTAAAAACGTGTTTTTAGGGTCAAAACCACAGCTCTTAAGGTGCATATATACTAGAGTTTTTTTGAAAAATCCTGAAAATCTACTCAATTTCTCTAATTATTGCGAATTTTTAGCTTTAAAGTTGATAATGTGAACGATATTTCTCGAAAAAATCACTACAAAATTGAAATTTAAAAAATCTCTAAATGAAATTTTTTCTATATAAATAGAAGAATCAAAGGCTGTTTAACCATAAATTGTGCTGATTTGTATCAAATTTTAGTAAAAATCTGTACTTTTCAAAGTGTTAGTTAAACAAATTTGTCTTCTTTAAATAGAAGAATCAAAGGCTGTTCAACCATAAATTGTGCTGATTTTTATCAAATTTTGATAAAAATCCTTAGAAATCTACTGAATTATTGCTATTTTTCAGCTTAATAAAAAGATATTTTACTAAAAAGTAAAACTTGGCAGATTCAAATTTTCCCTATTTAAATGGAGAGGAAAAAGATATCCTGCCCGTACTGCAAAAAAGATGTTTTCGAACATCATTTTACCCGACATTATAAGTCGAAAAATCATTTGAAGAACAAAGAAATTTATAATAAAGAACTAAATTATTTGAGGACTTGGGCTAAAGAGAATCAAATTGCCGATCACCAAAACATGTATAATATAGAAAAATTGCGTGAACTAAAGAAAAATTTTAAGGAAAGTAAAAAAGATCTCAATCTATTTAAAGATGAAAAAATTCAATCAATCGCTGAGAAATTGTCCATTGAAACAAACGATAAAACTAAGTCTGAAATTATCGAAGAAATTGACAAAAACTCTTAATGAGAAACCTGAAAATATCATTGATGTAGAAGTTTTATCCTCAATACATGGTCTATTTAAGCAATACATTTTAACAAATTTGAACGACAATTTCATGTCAATTTACAAATATCTTTCTATTTTGCGCCCAGAAATTAAAAGTTTAATCGAAAAATTTCAAGAAACTGTGAAAAATAGTAAAGGATATCTCTCTTTAGAATGCGAATACGAACGAACTTTAGTGAACGGTGAAACACAAACTTGTCCAATGTACTTTACTATAAAAGCAGACGAGATCTTTGATGTAAACGACTTTATTACTAAACAATTTAATAAATTAACACATCGAGAACAGACAAATCATCCAAATCGAGGTTCTGGATGGACATTAAAACGCTGTAAACAACTGATTTTGAGCCTTAATAAACACGAAATAATGAACGCAGGATCATATATCGATTTGCCAAAGAAAATCAAAGATAAGAAAGCTTGTGTAAATATCAAAAATAAAGATGATTTCTGTTTTGTTTATTCTATCCGATGTGCTATTGAAAAACCTGAAAAGAATGCTGACAGAGCAAAGCAATACGAGAAATTTGTAAATGACGAGATATTTTCAGGTTTCGAGTATCCAATGTCCTTAAAAGATATACAATTATTTGAAAAACGAAGCAGTAAAGCAAAGTATAATTATCCGAAAATGTCTGTAAATGTCTATAGTTTTGATGAAAAACTCAATATTGTTCCGTTACAAATTTCAGAAATTTATGATGCCGAGTTAGAAATCAATTTATTGCATGTTAAACAAGATGAAAAATCTCATTATGTTTTGATAACAGATTTAAACAAACTTGTATTTTCTCAGTTATCTAAGTGTAAAAATAAAAAATTTCTATGCAGAAGATGTTTAAGCCATTTCTACAAATCTGGAGATTTAACAGATCATTTAGAAATTTGCAAGCAACACGAAGTTTGTAAGCCAATTATGCCGTTTCCAGGTCAAACAACATCATTTACTAATTATCAAAAGAAATTTTCTCATCCTTACGTTATTTATATGGATTTTGAAAGCATATTAGAAAAAATTCCGACATGCAAGAACAATCCACAAAGATCGATTACAACCAAGATTCAGAAGCACATTCCTTATGGTTTTACTCTATATTTAGTGTCAAATGTGACAAATCGCATGTACAAACCTATATGTTATAGAGCAAAAAATGAAGAAGATTTGCCAAATGTTCCTGCAAAATTGTTTGAAGAACTTAATAAATTATCGAAATACATAGCTAAAAAGTATAATTCTAAGAATAAAATACCTATGAAATTGACCGAAGAAGAAGAATTAGCGTACCAAAATTCCAGTCTTTGTCATATTTGTGAATGTGAGGGTTTTGATAATCAAACAAGAAAAAAAGTACGAGATCATTGTCATTTAACAGGTAAATTTAGAGGTGCTGCTCATTTATCTTGTAACTTGAATCTCAAATTTCCTCAAAATATTCCCGTTTTCTGCCACAATATGTCAAATTACGATGCTCATTTGTACATAAAAGAATTGGCAAAACAGTATGGTAATGTTGATTTGATCGCAAACACCGATGAAAAATACATAAATTATTCAGTAAATTCAGGATATGGGTATGAGTTTGAAGATGATAAACCAAGAAAGTTCATCAAGTTTTCTTTTGTAGATACGTTCAGATTTATGGCATCGTCTATAGAAAAGTTAGCTAAAAACCTCAAAAAAGATGATTTCAAACATACAAATCATTTTATACAAGATGGTCTGAACGCAATTCTAGATAGACAACCAAATGACGAAGAAGAAATCTTTAAAATTCTATCTGGAAAAGGAATATTTCCCTATGAATTTATCGACAGTATTGAAAAACTTGATTACACAGAAGAATTGAGAATTCAAGATTTCTATTCACTTTTGACAGATGAGAGCATATCTGAGAAAGATTTTCAACACTACTTAAATGTTTGGAACAAATTAAAAGATAAAAATCTTGGAAATTACTCTGATCTCTATAACATTCAAGATGTTCTATTGCTCGCTGATATCTTTGAAAATTTTAGGAATATTTGTTTGAATTGCTATAAACTTGATCCAGCACACTATCTAACAGCTCCCAGTCTTGCATGGGACGCTATGTTAAAATTAACGAAGATAGAATTACAGTTAATTAGTGATTATAATATGTATTTGATGATCGAAAAAGGTATTCGCGGAGGCATTTCTCAATGTATTAAACGATATGTTAAAGCAAATAACAAATATTTGAAAGATTTTGATAAGACAAAGCCCGAAAACTATTTGTTGTACGTCGATGCAAACAACCTTTATGGGTATGGACTTATGCAAAATTTACCATATAACGAAATCAAGTGGATGGATCCTAAAACGTATACAACAGCAGAATGGAAAGAAACAATTTTGGAACTCACTGGCGACGAAGATTATGGCTATATTCTTGAAGTCGATCTAGAATATCCAACAAATTTACACGAACATCACAAGGATTTACCTCTTGCTCCAGAACATTTTAAAAACAAACTTTGCACAACTCTACTGGATAAAACTGAATACGTTGTTCATTCGAGAAATTTGAAATTCTATCTGGAACAAGGTATGATTTTGAAACATGTGAATAGAGTTATTGCATTCGATCAGAAGCCTTTTATGAAAGATTACATTGATTTTAACACAAACATGAGAACCAAAGCTACAAGTGACTTTGAGAAGGACTTTTACAAGTTAATGAACAACTCAGTTTTTGGAAAATCTATGGAAAATGTGAGAAACAGATGTGATATTAGACTAGGAAATGAAGAATTTTCAATGAAACAGGCCAAGAAAACGAACTTCAAATGCTTTAACATCTTTGACGACAACTGTATAGCGAGTCACATGTACAAACAAAAGGTTAAATTTAACAAACCGATTTACATAGGATTTTCAGTTCTCGACCTCTCAAAATTGCTAATGTACGAGTTTTATTACAACAAATTAAAGAAGTTTGATCCAGATTTGAATCTGTGTTACATGGATACAGACAGTTATTTTCTAGAATTGAAACGAGATCCTTTTAAAATTATTAAAGAAAATATAGATGACTTTGATACAAGTGATTATCCAAAAGATCATGAATGTTTCACTACTAAAAATAAGAAGGTAATAGGGAAATTCAAAGATGAGTTAAATAGCGAAGTTTTAGAAGAATTTTGTGGTTTAAGATCAAAGATGTACTCGTACAAATATCTAGATAAAAACCCAGTTAGGTGTAAAGGAATTAAGAGAAGCGTTGTAAATAAAACAATAAATATCGAAAACTTGAAGAGATGTTTGTTCGAAGATAAAGAAGAATTTAGGGAGATGACTGTAATAAAAAGCTATAAACATGAATTGTATACCATCACTATAAACAAGTTAGCACTGAACGCTAAAGATGATAAGAGAATTGTCCTAGAAAATAAGATCGATACAGTACCTTATGGCTATAAAAATGAAGCAAAATCTGATATATTAGATGAGTTAAATAAACTTGGAAACTTTGACATGTAAATGGAAGATGATTTGATTCACTGCCACAAATGCAAGAAAAAAACGAAAAATATAGATTCTAAAATCGTTCAAACTCAAAACGGATTGTATAGAATTGCTGCAAAATGTTCAAAATGTAAGACAAATAAGAGTAAATTTATAAAGAATCCAAATGAAAAACAAGTAAAGAAAGAATCTAAGAATAAGGAAGAAATCGAGATTGAAGCTAGAGAAATTCATGCACCAGTACGAAAAAAGTTTAAAAAGAGAAAAATTATAACTTTAGGAATTGACGATTTATGGGCAGCTGATTTAGTAATAATGTCTAACTATTCAGATCAAAATGATGGATTTAAGTATATGTTAAATGTTATTGATACTTTCTCAAAATATGCTTGGTCAAGAGCTATCAAAAGAAAAAACGGCAAGGATATTTCAAAAGCTTTCGAAGATATAGTAAAAGATGCCATAAGGATCAATCACAAACCTCCAAACCTACTTCATACAGATAAGGGTTTAGAGTTTAAAAATAAAGAATTTAATGATGTTTTGAGAAAATACGACATCAAGATTTATCATATTGAAAACGAAGAGAAATCAAGTATTGTAGAGAGATATAACAGAACTCAAAATGAGAGAATGAAAGTAATTTTTGAGATTAATAAAAACTTTAAATGGATCGATATTCTTCAAAAAATCGTAAACAATTATAACGATACAGTTCACAGCACAATCAAAATGAAGCCCAAAGTCGTAGATAAAGATGCAGAAAAGGAGTTATTAGAGACAGTTTTCAAGTATGTTCCACCTGAAATTCACACGAAAACTAAATTTAAAGTCAATGATCATGTAAGAATTGTTAGTAAAAAACAAACATTTTCGAACAAATATAAGAACAATTGGTCAAGAGAAATCTTTGTGATTTATCAAATTAATAACACAGATCCTGTAACTTATAGTATAAAAGATTTAAATAATGAAGAAATAACCGGAAAGTTTTATGAATATGAATTGAGAAAGTCAAAGATTTTTTCTATATAAATGGAGGCTCAAAAGAAATGTTCAAGGTGCAAAGAATTTAAAGATTTTGAAGCTTTTCATAAAAATAAGAATACCAAAGATGGATTATACTATTATTGTAAGGATTGTCATAAAAAATATGCAAGAGAATTATACGATAAATTAGAAAAATTAACGTTAGAAGAGAAAAAATGTTGCGTTTGTAAAGAAATTAAGGATATTTCCAAATTTTACGATTGGCATTATAGTAAAGATAACAAGAAGGCTTTTTGTAGAGATTGTGCTAGAAGAATTAAACGAGAAAGTCAAAAGAAACCGACTCTTTGCGAGTGTGGACGAATCATTCAATGGTTACCTTATCTTCAAAAACATTTACAAACAAAATATCATAATTCGAGAGTTTAATAAAATTTATTAACATTTTCATCGTGTAATTTAGATATTCTATAAATCAGTCGAGATTCTGCCATATTTGTAGTAAAATGATTTCCGTTGTATAAAATATTCAAAGATTCTTTCATTTGGTTGTAGAGATTTATACTATTTGGATCTCCATGTCTTAATAAAATTTCCATTTCTGGGTAATCAATTTCAAGTTCTTTCAATCTTTTCGGTATTTCTCTCTTTTGAGCTCTGATAACGTAATAAGGCCATTCCCACATGTGATTCTTCTTAATTAACACAAAAACATGGTGTTTTTTCTTATCAAAATCTTTACAAACAAGATCTGGTTTCATTAAGTCAATTTTTACACTTTGTTTTGCAATTATTTCCGTTTTGATTTCATCTTTAATTTGCAAGTGCTTAACTTTTGTCCTCTAAATATTTAATCTTGTTTTCAAGTTTGTACACACCAAATTTACGAATGCTTGGTAAAACATCTCTCGTAACCCATTGTTGAAAGCTTTTTGCTTCTATTTTATGAGATCTTAAAATTAACGAATAAAGTCCTGATTCATTAATGAAAATAGTATCTTTGTGAATATTTGCGAGGTGGCCCTCGAGGGCTACCTTATCTTTTAGATAAAAGTATTGAGATTTGTCACCTTCATCGACATTATTTCTAATCGCTTTTTCTGTATTGTTATATTCCAATATTTCTGCAACATCTTTAGCCTTAAACCAAAATTCATTATTTTCGTCAACAATTGTTAAAATTTCTTTATTATTGAATTTTAGTTGATTATTTCTTAGATCTATGACTGACTCCATTTAGATAGAAAAAATTTAACAAGCAATTTTTATTTTGAGAGACCTGGTTCATTAATAAAAACAGTACAGGGATGAAGATTGTTAAGGGGCCATTCGAATAGACCCTTGTTTTTTAAGTAAAAATATTGAATTTTGTCATCATCATCAACGTTTAATATGATTGCTTGTCTAGTGTTTTCATATTCTAATATTTCTGCAACATCTTTCGCTTTAAACCAGATCACATTGTTTTCGTCTACAATAGTTAAGATATTCGTGTTATCGAATGTAAGTTGGTTATTGAGCAGATCCACAACTGACTCCATTTAGAAAGAAAAAATTTAACTAGTAATTTTTATTTCGAGAATAAAGTCCAGATTCATTAATGAAAAATAGTGTTGTTTTGAAAGTTTGAAGGTAAGCTATTTATAGCCCCCCTTATATTTAGATTAAAATAGAAGTTTTTATCATCATTATCAACTCGTTTGGAAAGTTTGAAGGTAAGAACGATTCGTTCCCCCCTTGATTCATCATTCTTTCGACAATCTTAAATATATTGTTGTTTTACTCTCATTATTTAATAGATTTCCTTCAGAGTCTTGAATAGTCAGAACGATTTTTTGAATTCTTTTAATATTTTTTTCTAATTGGAATATAATCGATTTCATTTGGTTTTTCACTGATTTTTGATCCATAAGCAACATTTGGGAAAAAAGTGTACAAAATTTCCGATTCTTTGTGTAAATGTTCGGTATGATTTTCAAAACTAGGTTCAACGAGATTGCAGTGCACTTCAATTACATCGAACGGTCTAAATTTTGGCGTTTTATTTCCTAAATATACCTGATTTGGCTCAATAGTTTCTTGAACAAACCCTAACAAATCTACAATAATTGCTGAAAACATTATTCTTACTGGTGATTTTATTTGAATTTTATTAGAGAGATAATTTTTTTGCATTTCAAACTTGTTTTCGTCAAAGTTTAAAGATTTATCTGATTGTTTGAATGTTTTCAGATAATTTTTAAGGGAATTTTTTATTTGATCGAAAGTATAATATCCTTTGTTTAAACCATAATATTTTGTTATGTTCTTCTCACTAAATCCTATACAATAAGGAGAACTTTCACTAATATTTATTACAAAATTGTCAGAATAAAAACCGCTTAAACCAATAAAATAATTTGATTCTTCCTCTAAGTGTATAGGATGTTCCAAGTTTAAAACTAATTTAGAGCTTTCTGAAGTCAACTTGAACAGCTTCATTTTCGCAAGCGTTGCTTCAAGATGAAAATCTTCTATTTAAATGGAGAAATTTTTAAAGCAAAAAGATCAGATAAAACTTCAAACGTTTGAAGAAAATAAGAAAGATCAACCAATCAGATTGTTAATTGTTGGTTCAAGTGGATGTGGAAAAACAACTTTATTATTGAATTTTATCTACAATAGGTTGATTCCTTATTCCTATTTGTATGTTTTTAGTAAATCTTTAGAACAAGACGTATACAAAAAATTACAAGAAAGATTTGAAAATATTGAGAAAAACTTAAACAAAAAAATATCACATTTTTATAATGCTTCTGAGGACATAGTTCCGTTAAGCGAATGTAAACCCAATTCGTTAATCGTTTTTGATGATTGTATTTTGGAAAATCAGGACGTTATTAAGGAATATTTCGTAATGTCTCGTCACAAAAACATATCTTGTATCTATCTTTCCCAATGCTTTTCAAAGGTTGATAAACAAGTTATTAGAAATAATTTGAATATGTTGTGTGTTTTTAAGCAAGATGATCACTATTCGAGAAAGATTTACAACAATTATGTTGGTTCTGATATGAGTTTAAACCACTTTATTGAGTTGTGTGATAAAATTTGGAAGGAAGACTACGGATTTTTAACTATTAATCTAACTTTGAAGCCTAAAAGTGGTAAATATTTGAATAAATTTTCCAATATAAACGTGTGATAATCTAGTTGTTTTCATGTTTTTACGTTCACGTTTACGTTTCGTGTTCTCGTTTTTACGTTCCACGTTCACGTTTTACGTTTCACGTTCACGTTTTACGTTCCACGTTTCGTGTTCTCGTTTCGTGTTCACGTTTCCACGTTCCACGTTCACGTTTTACGTTCCGTGTTCACGTTTCGTGTTCTCGTTTTCACGTTCACGTTTTACGTTTCACGTTCACGTTTTACGATCCACGTTTCGTGTTCTCGTTTTCACGTTCACGTTTTACGTTTCACGTTCACGTTTTACGTTCCACGTTTCGTGTTCTCGTTTCGTGTTCACGTTTCCACGTTCCACGTTCACGTTTTACGTTCCGTGTTCACGTTTCGTGTTCTCGTTTTCACGTTCGTGTTTCACGTTCGTGTTTACGTTTCACGTTCATGTTTTACGTTCATGTTTCACGTTCATGTTTCACGTTCCACGTTCACGTTTTACGTTCCGTGTTCACGTTTACGTTCCACGTTCACGTTTTTACGTTCCACGTTTCAAAATTTTCCTAAATAAATGGCGAACGTAACTTCTGAAGAAGCGAAAAAACTTGATCAAATCGAAAAGAAATTAATCAAAGAATTTAAAGAACAGATTCGAATTGATGAAAAAGAACAAGAATTTATTCAAAAAATTAATCAACCTGTAACATCTGCAATAAAAAATGTTGAGGGCAAAATTGAAAATGTTTTAAGCGATAATCAAAATTTAATGAATTTGGTTCCAGTTGTACGACAATTTGCTGATATTTCGATACCAGAATCTGAGTTTGAATTGCCAAAATTACCATCTTCAACACCATTTAGACCTCGAATCATTGAAGACTCTACCATAGTTGAACCAATAAGTCCTGGAACAACGGATATAATAATTGGTGAAATTGGTAAAAAATTTCTTCCTAGAGCAAAGGATGATAAATTTGGTTTGTATTGGGACAGAAAAAAGAAAAGTTTTATGATTGGAAATTTGCCCGTGAATTTTGAGCATAATGATATCATTATTAATGAAAAAACATATGAAGGAACTCAAGGTTTATGGAGATTATTAACAGGCACTGATGTTCCAAAAGACGGTTTATATTCTGAAGAAGACTTGAAAAAGTATACTGAAATTTTATGGAAATCTGATTCAATTTACAAAAATAATGATCCATCAACTAAGAAACCAAAGTCAAGTAAAGGTAAAAAATATCTCAATTTGATTAAACCAATTTGGGAAAAAAGAATCGAAGGATCAGGTGTGAGAAAATACAGTGATAATAAGATTGAATACAGATATATCGACGATTTGACAAAACTCGATGGAATTATTAATTATATTTATGCTCAAGAGAAGGCTGGAAATAACAATTTTTTGAATGAAAAGAAAGCAATTAAAGATTTTATTTCGAACAAACTTGACGAAATGATTGAAAAACCTGATGGAATTAAATATTTAAAACGAGTTTTGCCGGCAATAAGTTCATCTATGATTGAGGGTAGTGGACTTTTGAATGATTTTATCAACAATTTACCTTTTGAATTACACGTACCAACTTATCAGTATCTGGGGCCTGGCACAAAACTCGAAAAAAAGACTAAAAAGAGGAGATACTGGTATAAATAAATTAGATCAAGCTGCTATGGAACACGATATTTTTTATGCAAAACATAGAGACACAAATTCCAGACATATCGCAGATAAAGTTTTGCAAGATAAGGCAATGGATAGATTTTTATCAAAAGATGCTAGTTTAGGTGAAAGATTTGTTGCGCTTCCAACAGCTGGAGCAATGTTTTTGAAGAGAAAACTAGGAATGGGAATCGAAGAGAACTTGAAATTTTAACTATATAAATGGAGGTGAACGTAAATTTCAGCAAAAATCAGAAAGAAAAAATAAAATCCGCTTTTAAGAAGAAAATACCCGTTAGTATTCAATTTAAAATAGATCAACTAAACAATGGCGAAGATAAGATATTTTTAACAAATAGACAATACAATAAACTCGAAAAACATAAGAAAAACAATAAAGGAACCAGAATAGAATTTTCTTATAATCAGTTGAAAGAACTTAAAAATGGTGGACTTTTGAAAGATTTATTAGATTTTGGAGAAAATATTCCAGTTGTTAAAAATGTTGTTCCTTATGTTCGTAAAGCTGCTCCAATCGTTAAAAAGGATGTGATTCCTATTGTTCGAAACATTTTAAATTGGTTAGATAAAGAGTTGGAAGATGTTACAGGATCTGGATTAGATGAAAAAACTTTGAATTACGTGAAATCAAACATCGGAAAAAAAATTTGAACCCTTAACATTCGGAGAATTGGAAGAAATCTGCAAAAATATTAAACATTTTAGAGGAATCTTCATGAGAGATACATTACCTGAAAAAGTTAAGAAATTTGAATGTGGAATTGTGAATTTAGACTCGATTATGGGAAGTGGAACACATTGGATTTGCTATTATAAAAATGATAAGATTGCGTTTTATTTTGATTCGTATGGAAGAATTGAGGACAAACCACCTATAGAATTGATTAAATATTTGAAAAAATCAAGCGTTTACTACAATGATTCTCAGATTCAAGACTATAAAGATCCCCCAATTTGTGGTCATTTATGTGTTTTTGTGTTGAATGAACTGAGTAATGGTAAAGATTTTAAAGAAGTTGTTAACAAATTATTGCTTAATAAATATGGATTCACAAAATATTTTTGACGTATTTGGTACACAAATTATTCAAAATGTAGATAATAGTTTCAATTTTGATAGTTTGAGAAATGAGTTTGATAACAAGTTAGAAAATTTATTACAAAACCTTCCAGATTCAGATATGTTTGCTGTCGAGATTGAAGATTTTAAAGTAGAATATGATAACAAACTTGCAAATTTCATGAGTTCAAATGAAGTTGCTGATAAAATAAAAACATTGGAAAAAGAAGTTGATGATGGTGTAAAAAAATTATTTACCAATTTAATGTCTCATATCGAAAAAGCTGATGAAATTACTGAAGCGATCAAAGTTGAAAAGAATTATGTTAGTTTGGCTAATAAGAAAAGAATTGTCGGTGTTCGACCTGGTATTGACAAACATGATGTTGTTGTTAAAGAACAAATTTTAAAACCTCTAAAATTATCAGAAAACATCGATATTGTTGATTTACATGATCCGAATGTTAAAAATGCCTTAGATTTTAAAGGAAAAAGAATTAGCGGTGTTAGTAAAGGAATTAATCCATTTGATGTTGTTGTAATGATTCAATTAGAAGATCCTATTAAAATGTTTAATGAACTAAAACAAAATTATGAGAATCATAAACAGCATGTTAAAGATTTTACAACAGAAGTCTATGACAAGTTAGAAGCCAGAAATAGAAGATCAGTAGACGATGTTGGTGAAATTAATGAAAAACTTACTAATTTTAAAGAGTCTTTTGATAAGTTTAGTTTAGATGCTACGAAAACTTTTGAGAATATTGGTCATAAATTTGTTGAATACAATGATTCTTATGCTGTCAAATTTCAAAAATTAGAAAAAAACTTAATAATATGGAGGAAGATCTTACTGAAATAGGTATTCGCGTAGGGTTTTATGCACGATAAATTTTCCCTAAATAAATGGCGCTCATATATTGTGTGAGGTGTAAGGCAAAAACTGAAACAAATGATATAAAATACTATGCAAATATCAATGGAGTTAAAAGAGTTTCTGGAAAATGTGCTGAATGTAACGCTAAAAAGAGCCAATTTATAAAAACTTGAAATTTTTCCCTAATAAATAGAGATGGCGGGACATTACAGTGCTTTCGATCTTTTTATCATGCAACACGAAAGAGATTTGAAAAAAGAACATTGGGATGACATTTCTCAAAAATATGAATTATCCGAAGATATGATGAGATTATACGTAAACAAATTGAATTGGTATAACATTGCAAAATATCAAACTCTGTCCCCAGAGTTCATTCAAGAAAATATACATTATCAATTAAAAGATCATATGTCTGTTCTTTGTCTCTATCAACACTTGAGTATAAAGTTTTTGGATGAAAATAAAGATACAGTTGATTGGAATAATATTATAGATAACGGTTACTATCCTGTGCAGATTTTATTGAAATATGTGACCGAGATCGCAAAATTTAAGGAAGAGAATCCTGAATATGACGAAGTAGATCATGAAAAATGACTCTAATCTTTTTAATTATTTTACTAAAATTTATATCTTTTCTTATAAAAACGTACATTAGATCGATGAAAAAATGATACATGATGTTTAAAATTTCTCTCTTATTAAATGGCGGACTACAGAAAATATGCTAGTGATATTGAAAGGGCGGAGTTTAAAAATTTCTATCCAATTAGTAAACAACATTTGAATGAACCGAATAAAAGAACTGAGTTTAATATTGATTTTGGAGATAACTTTTGCTCGTCTAACTTCCAGTTTTATATTTCTGGAACTTTAACAAAACAAGATGGTCAAGCATATCTTGGAACTGATAATGTTAGATTAATCGATAATTTTATACCGTTTTTATTTTCTAAGATTGAAGTAAGAAAACACAATAAATTGATAGAAGAAGTCGAAAACTGTGGCCAATTAAGCACAATTAAAGGAACTATTTCGTATTCAAAAAGTGATGTATTTTCAAACAGTTTTGAATCAACTTTTAAATTTGGACAATTTGAAGCGGTCGGTGATTTAGCACATTTCGGCTTAGGATTCTTTGAAAATGTAAATTTTCCAATCTATAAAGGTGGATTTTACATTAGTTTCATAAGAGCTGAAGACGATGATGTGATTCTGAAGACTGCAACTGGAAATGTTATGCCTGTTGATGGCAAAATTACAATTAACGAGTTTTTCATTAGAGTTCCGATGATTGATTACAAAACCACGAGTAAAATTCAGTTGATTGATGAAATTATAAAATCTCAAAACATCACGTTTAATTTTCTAGATTGGCAATGTATTGAACAAAAAGGTATTTCCGGAACAACTTATTCGTTCGATATCACAAATATTTATAGAAATATCTTCAATCCCAAGTTCGTTATCATTGGTTTTCAAACAGATAGACAGAATAATCAAGAAAAAAATCCTTCAAAGTTTGATAGTTTGGATGTGAAAAATATCAGAGTAAAATTGAATGGTTCTTATTATCCAGATGAATTACAAAATTTAAACATTTCCGGTGGTCTTTTCAGAATCATGTATCAGATGTATCAAGATTTTAAGAAAGTTTACTACAAAAATATGGAAATGTATTACAACCCCAAAGAATTTATAGCAAATAGACCCATTTATGTCATTGATACAACAAAGAGTTTGACAAATATTTCTAGTTCAAAGAACGATATAATTATCAATATGGATTTTCAAAATGCTGTTACAAACGCGATTTGTTATGTTGTTGTGGTTTCTGAGAAATTTTTAGCCTATGATGTGATTAAGAACGATATTAAAGAAATTCAGTAAAAATCGTCTTATTTTCTGTTGAGCGAATGTTAGCAAATTTCATTATTTCCGTTTATAGATTTTTCATTGAGATTTCTGGATTTTTTCATTAAAACAGCTTAGAAATTAGAAGCCTACAATGAACAGTAAAACAGCTATAGATTCGGTTAATTTTTCATTCGTGAGTTACAGATTAGTTTATTGTCCTTTAAACAGTATTTTACGTTGATTTTCTGACTGTCCCAAAAGTGAGCTAGAACCGCCTTACTGTTTGATTTTACAGATTCGTTTATTGTCCTTAAAACAGTATTTTCCCTTGATTTTCTGTCTGTCCCAAAAGTGAGCCAGAACCCTCACATTCATATCTACTTATATATATATATATATAAATAAAACAATATACATATATATAACAAATAATTCTGAAGAAATATAATTTCTGAATAAATATAAATTCTGAATAATTTCTGAAGAAGTACACTGGAATAATAATGAGTTTAACCATGTCTGGTTCATTTATCTGTTAGAGGAGAATTGTAGATTTATTGATAATGACAAGAATATTGTTTAGAAAAAAAATCTTTTACGTCCTACTGACTTTGTATTAAAGTGTATGCATGTGGTACTTCTGTAGATAACTAAACATTAGTTTTGTATAACGTGTTCTCTGTAATATTTTTTCAGTTTTTTTTTTTATATAAAAACGAGTATAAAATAAAACTTTTTATTATTTTACTACTTTACACTTAGGAAATATGATTTCAATATGAATACTATAAGTACTACTCGTCAATCGTCAAATTCGGATAGAATACATATATTCCTAATTCATTTACTGTTGAACATAAAACGGATTTACTGTATTGTATTACGATAAAGTGATAACTCACAATCACAGCTTATAAAAGATATTATGCCCCTTTGCTTATATGAGTACGTATGTCCATGTCATTAGGCATTATAATGATTTTTATTCATTACATTTTCAGGAAATTAAACAAATATAGCCTACTTATTTTTACATTTTATTTTTGTATTTGATTATACAGATAAATCACACTACTCCTCAGCATCTGATGCATTATTAAAACCTTTATTATTGTTCTTATCCCAATTTGATTATACAGTACTTCCGCCTTTCACATTATCATCACTTTAATCACTTCCGATTTCTTTGTGGTTATTTTCATAATCAGTATAATCATAATTATCCAAGTTGATGTTTAGTTCGCTACTTTCACCACCATTTACATTTCTTTCTTCATCAAAAAACGTATCATAATTGTAATTCCGCCCTTTACCGTTTTCCGCAATCGAGTTGTACAGCTCTTCATATGTATCACTCTCATTGTATTCTTCATAATTCTCGTCGCCATGTATATTATTATTTTTAACATTTTTCCTATCAACTTCGTCTCTAGGATGATCGTATTGATAATCATAGTTTTTTTCATAATTATTATTCAAGCCTTCATTGTATTCATCGCACGACTCATATACTGTGTCATATGTGTCCCCAGTTATAATACTTATTTCATCATCTTTCTCACTCATTTCTTTTCCAGATCCCTTCTCATGATAATCATAACTGTCGCCATGATTATTCCAGTCTCCACTGTATTCTTCATAGGAATCATGTGCACTGTCATATACATCACCATATGAGCCATCAATTTCAGTATCTCTCTCATTGTACCCTTTGTCATAGTTGTTGGTATCATATATACTTTTATGTTCAAGACCTTTCTTACCCACATCTTCATCTTGGATTTTGTCAATGTACATTTCATTATATTCTTTTGAGTCATATGTTTCGTTAGTTTCATCATAATACAACCCTTCTTTATTGTTATCTTCCATATCTTCTTGGTTCGTATCGTCAAAATAAGAATTTCGGTCATAAAACAAATTCAATTCTTCACCGCGTTCATATTCGTCATACTTGTCCATAAATTTATTTTTATCATTATTCTTTTTTAAAGTACTCTTTTCATAACCATCAATAAACTGACCATTTAGTTTGTTTATATTTATTCTGTTAGTCTCGGTATTGTAAGGAACATACTCGTCTTCATCATATATACTGTCATATTCATCGTATTCTCCCATCATTTTATTACTTACTTTACGGTCTAAGTTTGAGTAATCATTATTATGAACGCCAAATTCATGTTCTCCATCACGTGAGTACTCGACAATGCTCGACTTGTTCCCAGATCCTACGTCCTGAAAAGTTCTACAAAGTTTTAGAAATCAGTAATAATTAATTTTAAATTATGCATTAATTTACAATGAGATGAAGTTTCCATTTATCCGTGTAAAATAAAGAACATTATTATTGAAATATAGAAAATGAAAAATGTCGTATGTTTGAAGTTTATTTTTGACGAAGCATTGTGAAGGTTTCCTTCACAAATGTCATATGGCGTATTAATACGTATATTTATTATATATTCCATAAGCCAAGTTAGATTCATAGCAAACTGCTTATTCTCTCTTCATGAATTGCACATTGATAATATTTAAACGGATGATAGGTCAGTTAATGAGTAGCCCAAATTACTTTTTAGCAAAATTGCTAATAGTAAAGTGAGTTGGGTGAGTTTGTACAATCGTTTGACTGCAGGCCAACGAGGACGTGTGGTGCGTGCATGTGTGCGTGTGCGTGATTGGTGTGTGTGTGTTTAGTGTGTGTGCGTGGGTGTGCAGGTGTGGTCCAAGCCTCTCTCTACTTATATCGGCTAATTTTTAATTAAGTCTTTCTGATTGCTCTTTTTTATGTAAGTTACAAGTTTTTATAAATTACATTTTTAAGTCTTCAAATTATATTTTATAAATAAGTATATTCCTTTCAAATTTTAGATTATTTATTAACTGAATTTACTCATGTATCCCATGCTCTGGCCTTGTATGGTTTATTTTAGAGGTATAAAATCTTCATTTTTCATTTGTTAATGAAAATGTTTTTATTAATGACAATTCATTTCCTTATTTTTTATTTAAGTTTTTTGAGTGTTATTGGTAGTGCAGACTGAGGAACTCGTTTCCCCACACACAGGCTGATGCCCATGTGGGGATAATTTCCTATAAGATATTTGTTATGAATTCTATTTTACTCTGTACATAAATTTTGAAAATAAATCAATAAAAAAAAGAAAAAAAAAAGATAACTATTATGGATGAATATTTCACGCTCTAATGCTAAGGTGTATTAGAATGTGTGAAACTATTTCTAACTGGAAAATTTTGTTTTATACAGATTAATTCACGAAGATATGCAGAAACTGTGGGAGCTATACATGTAAAAATGATGAATAAAGTTTCAATAAACATAGGTCCGGAATATGACACTGGTTTTCTCAACAAAGCATTTCAGGAAGACTCCGTTTTACATGTTGAGCTGAAATCCGACTAAAATCTTTCGCTGGCCCTAACTCGCTACCGATCATTTCCGGACCCATGTTTGTATAACTTTTTCATTATTTTTACATGTAGAATAAACTCCCACAGTTTCTTCACATCTTCCTCAATCACCCTGTATAGTGGTAAGCTTAAAGTTGTAATTGATCTATTACCTAGTATGTATACAGATATAATACTACATTTTTTAAAGGCGAGTAATGATTACTATTATAATCAGTTTTTAATTATGTAACACGTTTAAAAGCCTTCTTTGAATTTTGCATTTATATCCTTATGTAGTTTACATAGTACGTTCAAATAATCATTTTTAACAGTACATTAAAACTGTTCCATCGGCAAATCATAGCAATCCTTTGTTTAAGTCACGTTAGTAATACTGTGAACGTATATTAAAAACAAAAGAGGGCGTAGAAACTGTCCTTGAGAAACTCCATAGTTGTTTAACATGAAACTATGTTTAGAATTAATTGTTTGGTATTTTTTGCACACGTAAAACTTACCTTCAAAATACCTATTGAAGCGGCCAAAGCGTGAGAGATAAAAAGCAGCATTGCCAATAGTTTTTTTCATCTGAAATAAATGAACAAATATATGACGATTTTAAATAGATGTTTCTTTGTACTTAAATTTCCGTTGCGCTTTAGATGGATTAGAATAACAATTTATGATGACATATTTAGAGAATCGTTACTATACATTTACACATCTGCCACCATAATTCAAGAGTGTAAATATCTGTCTCAAGATTATGCCCTCTTTGGAGCAAGTAGTTGGAATTTAAATAATTTAGAACATAGATGTCTAAATATTTATATAAAAAATATTTTTATAGCTATTAAACTGAGAAAAAATAGATTAAATTATAATTTCTGTTATTTGCTACTTATTTTAATGGTTTCACTGAATTTAAATTTGGTAAATTTAGAAATCTCCACTAACAGGCATTAAAACAAAAACCAAAGAACATTAGAACAAAATTTTCTTCTACAGTGTTTCAGTTATTTTAAAAGACTTTGTAAGGTAGATTATCATTGTATTTAATTATAATTGAAATGATCAGTATATGTAATGTAAAATTGGTTTTAGCATATTTGAAACGATTCCAAGCCGGATTCATAAAGATTTTGGAATTTATGTGGTGAGGCTATCGTTTTATACATTGTATGAAAATATATTACACACACACACATACACGCATATATATATATATATATATATATATATATATATATATATATATATATATAATATATATATTTAGACATCTGTGTTCTAAATTATTTAAATTCCAACTACTTGCTCCAAAGAGGGCATAATCTCGAGATAGATTTACACTCTTGAATTATGGTGGCAGATGTGTAAATGTATAGTAACGATTCTCTAAATATGTCAACATAAATTGTTATATATATATATAAAGTGGGTATTATAGAGCGTCAGGAGACACATCTACGTAACAAATCAAGCGGATAATTTGCTTTAAGATTATTATTTAGCCATATAAAAATAAGAATAACACATAGTGTTAACATTGTACGAACACTTAGTGTATATTAATACTCGTATATATTTACATTAAATGAACTTAGTGTTAAGAAAATAACGCTTGAATGCCTGTACTTGTACACGAACGTACAACTGGTCAAAGTATATCTGCTTCGTCTAAGGTTTTCCCCTTGAATTTCAAGGAATAATTTGCATTTTTTATTCTATACAAAAAACACACATATCAGGAAGGGTCATAAAAAGTTATAGCCGTGGTGGCATCTAACAACTTTTGATGCTTCTTGCTTAAAATTAATAACTGAGATATAATCACATAACAGTCAGTAAGTCTTACTACACTTTCTCCTACTGACTAAAAATTGTGAAAAGCGCAAGAAAACCTAAAAACTAACAAAATTATAGAGATATGGCACCTGAGGGTGATGTAGAACAACGTTGGAAAAGTGCAATATCATAAAAAGAAGAATTAAAATACTATGATAGTTCAAGAGGTTTAATTGTTATTTATGATTTCAAAAAAATATTTTTACATTTATATCAACTTGGATAATAAACAGTAACAAAAATAAAAATAAAGTAATAAAATATCAGTTAAACTTGTAGAAATAAGCAATAAAATAATTTAACGCATATTTTTAAACCAGTATCCACTGGCAAACTGATAATACAATTTGTAAGATTACTAAATAAAACTAGATTTAATCCTTTGGCAAGTTACTGCTGGTAATTTTAAATTGTAGGAAGGCGGTTCACTGACTTCCTACAATTTACAATTACCAGTAGTAACTTGCCAAAGGATTACATATTCGTTTTTTATCCTAACTTCTCACAATCTAATTTAAAATTAAATCCCAATATTTCTTTCCCAAAATTTTCATTCAATTTAATCTTTTAATAAAAAAATTAGCCAATGTAGCTTTAAAAACGCTACACGCATATTTTTAAGGCAGTGTCCACTGGTAAACTGCTAATACAATTTTTAAGATTACTAAAACACTTTTCAAAAGTAGCACAGTAAAATTATGCGTAAATTGGGGAGAAAACTGGTAATTTGTAACACATTAAGCAGTGCTTATTATTGTATTTGGTGCTAATAAATTGTTCCTGGGCTGTGTTCACAAACTCAAAATTCAACATAAAATAATAAGATGATAAGTAGAAACGCACTACTTAAAAGATAAATTACAATCAGCTAAATTAAACTAGAAATTTACTCTTATGCTTATAGATGGATGTAAAAAACATTTTCGAATATGATTTTATATATATATATATATATATCGCTATTCTAAGAGAGGTTGTTCTATTCTTACCTTAAAAAATCTGAATGTTTGAAATCCGTTGACACAAGTACGATCGTAGACGGTTTTCTCTCTGCGAACTGATCGAGGAGTGCGAACGTTACTTATAATCACACTATTGTATTATTTCACTGGGCGTAAAGTGCTATCTTATGATATTTTTATGATATGACCGTAGAGAAAAGTCACAAGACCTATTGTTTTTGCAGTAGCTGATCTGATAATAATAATTAACAATAAATCACATTTGAAGTCCAATTAATAACGTGTGTATAAAATTATTAATTTTTACTTTCAAGGGATTTTAAAATTTTAAGTGAATTTCTATAACTGTTGCACTACATTAGTCTAAATGAGGTATAACGGTAATCTTGTAATGAATTTAGGTAATAGTAACGGCCGTGGATATTCTACAAGCGAATTAAATGAAAATCGAAGGGGCAAAACCCGAGAGTCAGTGAATATTCTATGGACGTTATATGGTTCCATGAGTTTATATATAAAAATATGTATAACAGGTTTACGGAAAAAGTATAAAATAAAATTTTGATTTTGTAGTCCGGGCTCAAACCATTTCTTCACAATTCCGGGTAGTCTATAGGAAGTTATGGGTTTGAATCATGGTCGGAATTGAATATTGTATGAAAGTTCCACTCCCTGGAATTCAGAATCACGTTCTACATATAAAGTTCCGTAATTAATTTATGGAATACTAAATAACAGGTTTTGAAGTGGTAATTTGCATAGACGTTGTGAATATAATATGTTTTAATCAAGGTTGTTATAGATTTTTAGGACTGGATGTCACATCTCCACGACCAAATCGGTTGACAAGCAAAACTAGTGAATGCCTTGTGAGCCCATCGAATCCAAAATAAAATAGTGTACATGTTTTATGAATACAATTTCACCCAAAACATTTGTTCGGGTCGTAGTGGAGCAACTGAATGAAGATCCAGCACTAAAACATTTTAGCGTAATACACAACAATACAATACACCTTCTGGTGGAATATACTTTTATCCAGGAAAGGTAACGCATTACTTTGGATGAAAGAAAAAGTATCTATGCATGTAAAAATGTTTTTTTCGCCGCTTGAATGTATGTGTTACAAAACCTTGACTTAATGAATTAGGAACACATATTCCAGGAAGAATTCCACTCCAGAAACTTCTAGTAGCATTAAGCTTCCATAGACGCTTTCACAAGCTTGTAGAGAACAAGAGCTACAGATGCACAGACTTTACGGAATCAAAGATTTTTCGTTACAAGAAATTGGCAAACTCAAAGCACCCCATGCGATCGTGATCTCTCTCCGAGAGCTGCCTTACGATAAAACGTCTGAAAATGTGAAAACCTTTGAAAACCGGTAACTGCTAAAATATAAATATCTCAAAAAAGGAAGTTTCTAGAGCTTTCAGATGCTGGACGCTCAAAGACCTAAATCTAGAGGGCGATCGAACCTTATAAAGTTTGTTGGAATATGATAACTTTAGAATTTTGATTGCAGCCGGATGAACCCATAAAAAGGGCTGTATCGTCCCAGGCTGTATAAATGTCGAAGACTGAATGCTTCTGAGGGTTAGTTTTATTATCCGGAGCAAAGTTTGTTACTGGCGAGAATTTCAAAACGTCATGTGTAATTAACTACGACGAAAATCTACATTAATCATGACGCTTTTAAGCCAAAATATAAACTATATTTTAAAAGAGTATAATTTTTGAGTAGTGATTGTTTTATATTCTAAAAGTGTGAATAAATGGGCTAACACCATTGTAATTGGTCTTACACCCTAAAACGAGTCATAAGCACAATAAACATCCCATGACGTCATTAGTAGTACTGATCATGGGCTATAAAGTGTTAAAGTGCAACAAGAAAACGATTTACATACACGTAAACATATTGTAATCTTCCTTTTAACATAGGAAGGCTACAATACAGAGAAAAGCCAGTTCGGCATTAATGACACATGCACCGTCATAAAACTCATTGTGGACTATGTAGAAATAACATAAAATCATTTTTTTTTATTGTTCATTAGCAAAACAAAATTGCATGGAACATTGTCATAACAATATTAGTATAATATTTATACAAACTATATTACATATAATATTATTTATACATGCAGGTTAAAATTTAATTAGATAAAAAAATCACTTCGCATATCTATTGATCAATTTATATTCATACACCGTGAGAGAAGAACCTCCCAAGAATTCCTCCAAGGTATAACATAATCTGTTCATGAGATAATTTGGTCTTTTTTTAAAATATTGAAAGGGTTTTACTAGATGTTATATAGTCTGGTAGAGCATTAAAATATTTTTGCCTAAAATATGTGGTTGTTTTTTTTAAGATATGAGCCGGTTCAATACCTATATCTCCCCGGCTCATGTGTGTTTTTATATAGTGTATGTGTGTGTGGCTTATTGGCTGCAGAGGCCACTGACCATTTGAAGGCGTTTGGCCTTTCCGGGAGAGTGGCGTCAAGACTCCGAGCCGTGGTGTACAAGTTAGGAGTAGCTCCAGTTTAATATTTTGTTTAATTAAGTGTTTGTTAGTTTTGCTGAGCTGTTTTCCTTCTGACATGTGCGGCTAAGTTTACGGCCCCTCACTGATGAGGTCCAGGAGATGAGTTGATTTTCTGCTGTCATCTCTCCATCATGCGTGGTCGCAGAGAGAACCTTCGCTTTTGCGCTCTGCTGAAGGACGGCCACCATGATGGACATTTCTACTAGTCAACATCTGTGATACCCTGCGCATATTCTTTATTTATTTGTTATTGTTATTGTTGCCATTTATATAGTTTATATTTTGTTATTTAATTTTAAGTTAGTTTTAGATATTATTTAGTTATTTCTTGGATTTCATTAGGAGCCCGCCCTTAGCCGAAGGATACCGGTGTGGAATTGGCATTTCTTGTTTCAAATTATGGCGTTTCTAATTTTTGTATGCAGGTGCACCTGACAAGGATTGTTTGAGGTATACTACTGCAGGCACTTTTTATTTTTTTTATTTTTTTTTTATTTATAGTTTATATATATATATATATTTATTTTGACTGGATAGGCCTATGCTGTGTCTTAGTAAATGAACCTGAGTATACTGACTACGGTGTTCTTTTTTACCTAGTTTTGTTTTGATCCGGCATCCCGTTCGCCACCATGGGCGCGCGCTTCCCTGATGGTTTGCTGTGGGTGTGCGAGCGGCGATGTACGGTTTCAATGGTAGCAGAGCGTGGTTAGCTGCTCTCTCGGCTGTCTCTCAGTTCTGGTTTTGTTTGTTGGTGTAGGTTAGTGTTAGGTAGGGGGAGGTTAGAGTACACAACTTTTTTTTTTCATTAGGAGCTCGCCCTAGCACAGGATACCGGGTGGAATTGGTTTAGTGTCTTGCTTCCTGCAGACTTACCCTTTGCAGGGAGCAAGGGACTCTAAATTGCTTAACCGCTAAATTTATCTAACTGTACTCTACTTCTCCCCTATCAATGTGTTGTTTTGTTATATTTATTGCTTCTGTGTTTTGTAGGTTGTGGTTAGTGTATATTTGCAGGGTATCCTTCTATTAGGTAGCAGGTATTAAGTTCTTCGCTTGGACCTCGTCAGTGTAAGCCTTTTGTGAGTTGAGTCCACTTAGGTTACTAAGTAATTGTTGCGTACGCTTTGTTGTTTATTGTTGTATTTATTTGTCTTAATTGTTTGGTATGGCGTTTTCCCTGGTGCCTGAACATCTACGCAAGCCCGAGTTGGTTTTTGAGGTCCTGGCGAGAGGACAGAAGCCCGAGGGAGATGTGAGGGCAATAAGAGCTCAATTACGGGCTTGTATAGTGTTGGACCGCAGCTGGAATGCAGAGTTCCAAATTAACACAGAATTTGAGTTTTGTAAAACCCGAATGGAGGAATTAGAAGACGATATTAATTTTGAGTCACTTCCCATGTCCGGGTCAGCAAAGGCTAGATTGGCATCTCAGCTTTTACATTGGCGTGACAGAATAGTTTTACTTATGTCAGCTCCTAGTTTAGACTCTGATATTAAAAGTTGGGCTTTTTCGGCCAGTAACAAATTAAAACAAGCCTTAGATGGTTTGAGTGAGGTGCGCTCGGTGAAAGAGAAGGGGGTACTATTTACCGCTGTCACTCCAACGGAGGTTCCCACTACCATTACTTTTGCTAACCATCCACCGGCTCTTTCTTTTGAACCTCCCAGAGTTACTATGTCTCCGATGGGTAGTGGCCCTCCTGAAGCGGCTGGTGAGGTATCATCTATAGTCGTGCCTTCCTTTTCTAGCTTTGGCAAACTGCCCCATCCTTTGGGGAGTGTTTTACAACACTTCCCCAGAGTTGATGGGCTTTGAAACTAATTTACTTATCCATTTCCTTCTGGAAGTTTTTAAGCTAAGAGAATTTCCTGGTATGACAGATGCCATGCTTATGCAGATTTTAGCGCAGTTTTCCTTAAGGCCGCTTTTTGATCGCCTTCTAGACTGCCTTAAGAGAGGTGCCACCTTTGACCAGTTCCACGCCGAGATCTTGGAGTTCTTTGTACCTGCTCGGGTTAGGGAGCGCTTGCGGGTGGAACGCGTTTACCGTCCTCAGGCACCAGACGAGACGTTGAGCCATTTTGTCGGGGAGATACGGGATGTAGCCCGGGTGTTGCGCTTGAGCTTGAGCGAAACGGAGTTGGTGAGCCTTATTTTGGAGGGCATTAAACCTGAAGAACGCTGCCGTTTGATTTTTTTGTAGCCGTCCCGCATCTTTTGCGGATTTGGACCGCCTCTCCATCATCTCTAGAGGGGTTCAGGATGCGGATGATCAAAGGGAGGCCATGTCGAGGCATCTTCCTCACTTGCCTCCGGGGCTGGTCCATGCTCCGGTGCAGTCTGAGCCAGCAGCTGCTCCTTCCCGTAGGCAGCCTCCTACCTGTTATGGCTGCAAGCAAGTGGGACATATTAGACCGTTTTGTCCACTTAATAAAAAAAAAACTAGTAAGCTTGCGGACGAGTAAGCCCGACTCGTGCCGTAAAGGTAATTTTGAGGGCAAATATGTACCTGATTTTGATGGTAAAAGGGTAGCTGGTTTAATGCAGAACAGAAAGAAAACAGAAAGAAATAGACTTGGGGACAGTTATCATCGTTGGCCGAGAGGGGAGGTTGCTGCTCTGGCTGCGCAGGGAGTAAGGGCTGCCCGCTCAACCTGCCCACAACTGGATGTGCTTGTGGGGAATGTGGTGCAGAAGGCCCTGGTTGATTCTGGGTCAGCACGCAGCCTGATTTCTTTGTCGTTTTTTGAAGATCTAAAATTCTCTGGGCTAATACGGCAGGTTGAGCCTAGTTCACTTATCTGCTGGACTGCTTCACGCACACCTTTACCTATTATCTGTAGTGCCCAGATTCACATCAAAATTAATTATTTCTCTTGGGATTGGAGCTTTTTGGTGGCTAAGGACCTGACTTTTCCTTTCATCTTGGGAGCAGATTTTATCGGAAAAACTGGCATGATTTAGGATTTGGCCTCCAGTCATGTTTTCTTTGCTTTCGCCAGGCGGGTGCTCGTTCCCTTTTCAGATGTCGAGTCTCGTGGGACTGCTGCCTTAGAGATGGAAGATAAGAGCTTGACTCCTCCTGACCAACTAGGACATCTTACGCCGAAAGAGGCTGAGGACATAAGGCAGATTTGTTCCAGTTTTTCCTGAAGTCCTAACTGACAAACTGGGCACGACCAATCTCTTGGAATACGAGATTCGTCTTACAGACACCCGTCCTGTACGTTCCCATCCATATAAGCTTGCTCCGCCCAAGATGGAAATTCTGAGAAATATGATTGATGATTTACTTAAGAGTGGGGTAATCGAGCCGTCTTGCTCAAATTTTTCCAGTCCAGCGTTTCTAGTGCCGAAACCTAATGGGAAGTCCAGATTGGTCCTGGATTATCGAAAGCTCAATGCTCAGATAGAAATTGACTCCGTGCCTCTCCCCGATTTGCATTCTGCTTTCGACTGGTTTGGTAAGGCCAAGTATTTCTCCATTTTTGATCTTAATCAGGCATACCATCAGATTCCTCTAAAACACGAGTCTCGACCTCTCACTGCCTTTTGTGTGCCTTGGAATTTGTACCAGTTCACCCGAGTGCCAATGGGCTTGGCTGTGGGGGCCCAAACACTCACCAGACTCCTGGATTCTATCTTTCATGATGTCAAATTTAAGTTCGTGTTCAAACTATCTGGATGACCTGCTTGTGTACAGTGAGAGTTATGAGGAGCACTTGACTCATCTAGGAGGGCTAGGGAGTTAGTAAGGAGGAAGTACAACCGAGGTCGTATTGCCAATCCCTTCCAGGTGGGGGATCTAGTTTACTGCAAGGCTCACCCAGTCAGTTCGGCTGTGGATAAAAGAGCTGCTAAACTTTGCTACAGGTGGACTGGTCCCCACCGCATCTTGAAGTTTCTGACTCCGGTGACTGCCCGACTGGGAGATCCTCAGTCCGGGAAGATTTTCAGGAAGGCGCACATATCCCATCTGAAGCCTTGCCGGAGTCATCCGTGATTTCTCTTTAGTCTGTGCGGGAGGGTTTTAGGTCCAGAGGCCTGATCACCTCTGCTCTTTCTTCCAGATCAAGGTTCCTGTTTTCTTCTTTGTACCCACGCAACTCTTGGAGGGATTTCTTGCCTCCAACTGGATTTTCTTGGTTTTCCCTTCTGCAGACTTCAGGGTTTCCGGTTTATAATTCTTCAACCATTGGGGGGGAGAGGCATTTCGTTTGGTTCTTCATTTTGAAGAAATTAACAGAGGGGAGTTCCTCCTTTTGGGGGGGGAGTCTGAGCCGGTTCAATACCTATATCTCCCCGGCTCATGTGTGTTTTATATAGTGTATGTGTGTGTGGTTTATTGGCTGCAGAGGCCACTGACCATTTGAAGGCGTTTGGCCTTTCCGGGAGAGTGGCGTCAAGACTCCGAGCCGTGGTGTACAAGTTAGGAGTAGCTCCAGTTTAATATTTTGTTTAATTAAGTGTTTGTTAGTTTTGCTGAGCTGTTTTCCTTCTGACATGTGCGGCTAAGTTTACGGCCCCTCACTGATGAGGTCCAGGAGATGAGTTGATTTTCTGCTGTCATCTCTCCATCATGCGTGGTCGCAGAGAACCTTCGCTTTTGCGCTCTGCTGAAGGACGGCCACCATGATGGACATTTCTACTAGTCAACATCTGTGATACCCTGCGCATATTCTTTATTTATTTGTTATTGTTATTGTTGCCATTTATATAGTTTATATTTTGTTATTTAATTTTAAGTTAGTTTTAGATATTATTTAGTTATTTCTTGGATTTCATTAGGAGCCCGCCCTTAGCCGAAGGATACCGGGTGGAATTGGCATTTCTTGTTTCAAATTAAGGCGTTTCTAATTTTTGTATGCAGGTGCACCTGACAAGGATTGTTTGAGGTATACTACTGCAGGCACTTTTTATTTTTTTTATTTTTTTTATTTATAGTTATATATATATATTTATTTTGACTGGATAGGCCTATGCTGTGTCTTAGTAAATGAACCTGAGTATACTGACCACGGTGTTCTTTTTTACCTAGTTTTGTTTTGATCCGGCATCCCATTCGGCACCATGGGCGCGCGCTTCCCTGATGGTTTGCTGTGGGTGTGCGAGCGGCGATGTACGGTTTCAGATATCACGGTAATGCTTTGGAACCATAGGACAGGTTTTGAATCGTATGGAATAAACGCGTATATGTACTGGAAAGGATGACAGGTTTTTAAAAGTAAACACACACATCGAATATAAGAATAAGGATGGAAGAGTAAGAAAATGTTCCCAAGTAAACACTTCCCGGCTCCCGAGACCACAAATCACCTCCACAGCCAGTTTCTGCAGTCTGAAAACCCGGTTGAAATATGATGACGATGAAATTTTCCAGAAGAGAATATCATATGATACCGGTGGAAAAATAAACCATAATAAACCATTTTAAGAATAGATTTTATGTAAGAATCCAGATCTAAGAGAAAAATGCAACTAATTTCTTCCATAGCTGATCAATGTGAATTTCATGTTAAAGTCAGGATTTATATGTACCTCGAAGAAAAGAATGGAGTTAGATTCAAATTCAAAACCTGCAGCCCCATTATATACAGTAGCAAAGTTTAGGATCTCAGTCGAAGTTGTATGTAGTCCAAAATAAAGCATGGTTGTTTTATCAAAGTTTATAGACAAACTATGTCTTTCGAACCACACACCGAGATTCAGTAATACTGAGAAGCATCAATTAATAGAATATACTTTGCTCGCACAAAAAAACTTCTATCATCAGCGAATTGCGTATTGCACCAAGTGATTCTTTAAGTGGGTGTTAAGATTATTTGCATATAGCAGAAACAAAAGAGGACCTATGATAGAGCCTTGGGGAACGCCAGAGGTTATAGAAAGGAACCTAGAAACATGATTTTCCCAAAGAATTCATCACCTCAGCAAATGAACTTTTATAAAAAATTGACAGTGTACAGATGAAATCTTTCTCGAGGTATTTTTCCACGTGGTTTTACTTAATAAGTTAGGTTTTATAGCAGTGTTTAAATAAAAGTTCCGATAAGCTGTCGAGGGTACTACAACGTGAGAGTACACCGCAGTCAAATATTGTCACCGATTTTAAACATTGACTCCAGTCTATTATATTTTCTTTTTAGTCTATGAATGAAAGGCACTAGTTAAAATCTCGTATGACTGTAAAGAATATACACATTTATTCATTCAGATATTTTCTTGTTTCCATCATGGTTCTCCATAAGACTAATGTAAAACATTTTCGCTAACACTCGGCCAAATCTTATTGATTGACATGAATTATCATGAAACTAAGGGTTCCTCATATAAAAATTAAGTTTCAAGTCTATAGGCTAGTTCGTTTTTGAGATATTTTTCGGACAGACAGACATGGCATTTTCCAGCCCCACGAGTGATAGGCTTCGCTAAACTCAGCCAATTGTTAATGAGGAAAGCCCATAGCGTAGTGCGACATCGTATTGGAAAGAAGATTTAACCAGTTAATACTCGCTGATGCGATTATAACATTCCCTGTGTATATCCCCCAACTGCTTTGACTAATAATTTCTGTTGAAATAATAAACATTTACGAACAGAGTTTATAATTATGTTTATAATTATTTAAATATGACGACAACAAAAAGCTAGCCTGTCATGTGAATGGTACATATTTTAGTCCAGTTAAGAACATTTCACTAGTAAGGATAAATTAAATTTCAAATCATTACCATTTATTTCCATGGAATAAAACTTTTGAAGTCATTACATTAATTCAAAATGTGTACATAGGTGCAAAGGAACTCTATTATATTACTCATATAACATATACAGACAACTGTGTTCGATTGAACAAAAGCAACACCAGAACAGGCTTTGATTAACTTAGACAATAGAGTATTGTTTACCGGCGTTAATATGCCTGAACGGAAGCTGTATTTGCTTAACGAGCTCTGAAGGGAACGAATGTCTCCAAGTTGATAATGATACCTGTCTAGTCAGAGAATTGAAAACAAATGCTTTATTATTTATACTCATAAAAAATGAACAACGATTTCAATGTTTCTTATAGTACTCAATGCAGAAAGCTTTGTTGCTGCAAGCTGACAATAACGTAGCTATGGTGGAAAAGATAATTTTAGTGTGATTGTTGAGTTCAGCTTTATTCCACCTCCCTTTTAATGCAGAGTCTGGAATCTGACGCTGTCATAAACTTGACTTTGGAAATCTTGAGTCATGTTTGTCTGAAGACTTCCAAAAAAGTCGGTGGCGAAGAAGTTTTTTAGATCGTTTCGACATCAGAGATTAAGAGAAAGAGTGAACTGGAGTTAAACTCAACATTCACGAACTAGCAATTTATACAAATTGGGTAACGAGTTTTGTGAAACGTGGAAAAAAAAACATCTGATCTTTTAAAGCTTTCGTAAGTTTAATGGATGAAGGTTTGGAGTAAAATGTTTCTTGTGCAATTCACGAAAAGGAGTTTTGCACCTATGTTACAGAAATAACTTAATAGAATGATTCACTTTGTAATTGAATTACATATAGAGCAGAACTTACATTATATAGCACTGACTTAATATTATTTTATTAAATTGTGTGTAGCATGTCGTGGCACTGGTGTGGCATGGAGTGTTCAAACTATACTTAGTGAATACATTGAGACATTAGCCTGGTGTTGGACAGTGGACAGATGGGACCTTATTCAGACATTCACACTCATTGTGACATACACTTCATACGTGTAGACATCCCAAGTGTGACTTTCGGATATCCCAGAGGCTCTTTGTGAATGGATCAGTACAGTCCCATTCATGTGACTCATAGTCTTTATGTATTAACGTATTTCCCCCAAAACGATAAATATGTAATTAATATCTATAAGTAATATCCAATTATCTAAAAAGATAATCTATTTTGAAAACAGTTCAATCATGCAGTCTTTCACGTAAAAAATGTCAGAAATTTGTAAGTAAACTCAGTACACCCATAAGAAATTAAAAAAATAAGAGATACAGTCATGTGCAAATTAATCTGAACAAAACCAATTTCAGTTAAAAACAAAACATTTATTAGGCTAATTACATAAGTTTTCACATTATGCATACATTTAATACTTAATGTGGCCTCCTTTTGCTTGTATTTACATTTCAAGTCTTTTTGGCATTGAATCGACCAGTTTCTTGCACATTTCTTGAATTTCAAGGTCATGAAACCAAACCTGAAACAGGGCTGAAATCATCTTTTCTTTAGTTGTGCAGTCCTTTTCTCTTAATCTTTTCTTACAAGTGGACCAGAGATTTTCTATTGGATTGACATCAGGCGAGTTTCCAGGCTATTCCAAGCACAAAATACCCTGTTCATCCATGAATGCCTTGGATGCGTGACAGGATGCAAGATCTTGTTAAAACAGAGGATATTTTACGTGATAGTCAGCTTCTAGTTTTTTAAGTTCAAGAATCACTCTGCTTTGTAGAATAGGGATATATTTCTCACTGTTCATCATGCCAGATATTGGTACCAAAGGCCCTAAGCCGAAAAACGAAAAAACAACCCCAAAAAATTGGGTGTTTTTTACTGTTTGTTGCAAATGTTTTGGTGACACAGGTTCATTATCTGGACCTTCTTACATGGGACAACTTCCTACCTTGGACTTCAAAATGACTCTCGTCAGAAAATAAAACCTTCGTCCAATTCTCAACTTTCCAAAATTTGTACTTTTTGGCCCGAGCCAACAGTTTTTTTCATCATAGCGGCTGTTAACAGTTGTTTTTTTTTCCTTGGCCTTCTGGCTTTTCTGTTAACGGCCAAATGACGTCTTCTGACTGTTGAGTCATGAATATGAACCCCAGCATCTTCTAAGTCTTTTTTAAGATCAAAACTGTTTTTTTTTTTTTCAGGGTGAAGTTTACTATTTCTTAACAAAATTTCATCATCTTTGGTTGTAGTTTTTCTTTTTCTTCCACAAAACCCTTTTCTTTTAGAAGATATTGATCCGGTTACGTTTTTTAACTTAATAATATTATTTACAGAGCCCAAACTAACACCACATTGTTAAGCAATTTGTCTTTGAGTCAAAGAAGTGTGTTCATGCAGGGTTACAGTCTTCTTTTCCTAGGAATTAGATCCATAATAAACTAATATCGAAAATAACCCAAGAACTCACTAAAATAATCGGAAGGTTAAAAATGACAACACAAAGACTGTAATATCACTTAACCATGTGCAAACATAAACATAACCTCAAAAAGTGTTGTAGTGATGTAGAAACAATGAATCACATGTACATAAGAAATAACACCACATTTGCAGGTTGACCAACGCCGAAAATCCAAATTTTAGCTCTCTGTTCAGATTAATTTGCACATGACTGTATTAACTCACGTAGCCTAAATATCTCAATACATATACCATTTTATAAGATATGTATGTAAGAAGGTATGATGGTGAATTGGTATGTGCAAGTTTATTACTTAAACACTGATATCATGCTCAATTCAATGACAAAACTCTGGATATATAAAGTGGAAAATTTTTATATGGAGATATTAATTTCTTCAAGAAACGAATTACGTGTTGCGTCATAATATACGTTTCAATTTCTTTCCTTGCGATTGTCTGCCTATGTGTCCGTACCAAACACATCAATTGTAGAATGAAACTAGATATGGATATGAAATTTGACATGCAACCTCAGCAAAGCCTTTTTAAGACGCGTGGGGGCGTTTTTTTATGTTGTCCATATGTGTTGTACTCAGATATATTGCAGTATTTATTTTGATAATTTATAATAAAAAGTTGACCACGTAACAATTTTATGAAGACAAACATCAGTATTGCAATGGATTCTATCATATTGTCTGTGTTCTGCGCAGTATTTAGTATGCATTTTCGAATATTACCGTAATGACATTATGTCTGATTCAATGCCTCTTTATTGTTGTATTATTAGGACACAACACACACTCGTTGCAGCCAACTCATTAATCAGTTGTTTAATCCTGGAATGACTGTATAACAGAGAATTGATTTAGTGAGTCAAACATATTAAAATAAAACTCGTATTTGATCACCGATGCTGATTAGTTTATTTTATTGTCAATAATAATGGAATCTGCTATTGGAGTACATTTCACTGGAAATATTCACTGATTTAACACTGGAAATTTTGATTGTCAGATGTGTAAACACCCATACTGGAAGATTATTACTAATATTGAGGATTTAAATATACTATACTGAATACAGTGCATTCCAATATGCTGTGATACGATGCAAACCATGATAAATGGTTATAGCTTTATGTGGCTAGGTTGGACTCACTTCCGGTATGTGTTTGGTTAATTCCATCAGAATAAATTGGCTTTTTTCGCCCAAGAAGCCACATTTAGTAAGCTCTGAGCACAGGTACTTAAATGTAAGTATTGAAATAGTTACTAAGAGGGAAAAAATATGTAAATTGTAAATTTAAAATCTCGTTAATGAAATAATAAAACTAACTCACTGTTAAATTTCCTTTTTGCTGAGTTATAATATGTAGACATCCTTAATCCTTCTGGTCAAGCAATGTTTCTATTATGTAATGTTACTGAACTGAAAGCCAAGTACCTTGGTGTCAGTTTTAGGTGGATTCTATTAGGTGTAAAAGCTAAAAATTCGTAGTCTCAATCTTTGGCTTTTTCTGGTAGAAGGCAAGTCACTCCATAGGATGTACAATGGTTAGGGATTTATGTTATGCTAGAGGAAGGATCGATATTACACAGTTAATGGAAGTTTTTTATTTTTAAATTATTGTGGAAACTTTTCTGCCAATGGGACAGTGTAGCGGATACAGAGGTTATCGCAAGATAACTGAATCAAGCACGTCGAGTGTGGCTGCTCATTGGATAGGTGACCGCTGCGCGATCTTGTCCTTGCAAGCAACCCGCCTACTCGGCGTTGGTGGGAGAGTTCGGAAGTCAAAATTCCTCTAATTTTTAAATTAAACTTACAAAACGGTATTAGGGTAAATATTATAAATTTCAACGCTACCGCAACTTTCATGAATGGGATAGTTGAAACGTAAGAGTGACTATACAACCAAAAAGTCGGTATATAGTATAAAATGTTACTATTTATTTTAAAATTCCTAGTTATATTCCTTTTTAAAAATCGACTGAGCATTAGTGAAGTGTATGTCTGTCTACCCGCACGACTCTCTAGACTCGTCGACATATTCGATCACATCAGTTATTAATTACAAGACAGATTCGACTAACTCTAATGAGATACACCATAGATCAAAGACCCTCTCTATTAGCTTATTACTAGTTCGTGCAGACCTCTTGGGGATAAAGTTTGATTTCATCTGTATTGGTTAGGACAAGTACGGTACGATATTATTTCTAAAATTTTTGAATGTAATAGTTTTAATTCATTATGACTTAAAACCACAAATTACTTACTGACAAAAATTTATTATTTTAAAGCGTAAACGAATTGTTTTTATTTAATAGTTTTATATGTATATATATATATATATATATATATATATATATATATATATATATATATATATATATAAACCTCTGAGGCATTAAAATCCAAATTATATATATTATTTGGATTTTAATGCCTCAGAGGTATTTTTATATTTATTGTTTTTATAGAAATGCACATTTTTATTTTAAGCTAAACTGGATGAGAGATTTTCGAAAATCTCTTCCTTTTTGGTATTTTTAGTATTTAGCATAACTTATTTTTTATGTTATATTATTATTTAACATAAAATATAGTTTATTATCTATTTTATATTATATGGTTTAAGCACTTTATTTCTTGTAAATTATGACCACTAAGTTCAACTGGGTGTTACATAAACATCTAAATATATATTCTTCTAGAATTATTACTTTTGAAATAAGCATGAACTGTGTTATTAACAAGTTTGTTCTACCTATGATAAACAATAATTTTATCATTCTAATCATGTCGATAACTAAACTTGTTTTTGAATTAAAATTTAAATGAATAATAGGATTTCGGACATTCGCCATCGTTACATGTAAAAAGAATGTATAACACCATGTACAGATGATTGTAATCTACCTTCTTCAGGTGTAAAAAGTTAAATTAACGATGTGATACCTGACACAATAAGTCCAGAAAGGAGAGAATGTAGCCAAGCGGTACTTCACTTCGCTGTTTGTGACGTGTACGTGCTCTCGGCCCCTCTGCAGTGACATCGCTTATGCTCTTTCACTCCAGTCTGGACTTCCTGCAGTTCGCTAGTCCGGTTGTGACGTGTTCGTGCTCTCGGCCCCTCTGCAGTGACATCGCTTATACTCTTTCACTCCGGTCTGGACTTCCTGCAGTTCGCTAGTCCGGTTGTGACGTGTTCGTGCTCTCGGCCCCTCTGCAGTGACATCGCTTATGCTCTTTCACTCCAGTCTGGACTTCCTGCAGTTCGCTAGTCCGGTTGTGACGTGTACGTGCTCTCGGCCCCTCTGCAGTGACATCGCTTATGCTCTTTCACTCCAGTCTGGACTTCCTGCAGTTCGCTAGTCCGGTTGTGAGGTGTTCGTGCTCTCGGCCCCTCTGCAGTGACATCGCTTATGCTCTTTCACTCCAGTCTGGACTTCCTGCAGTTCGCTAGTCCGGTTGTGACGTGTACGTGCTCTTGACCCCTCTGCAGTGACATCGCTTATGCTCTTTCACTCCAGTCTGGACTTCCTGCAGTTTCGCTAGTCCGGTTGTGACGTGTTCGTGCTCTCGGCCCCTCTGCAGTGACATCGCTTATGCTCTTTCACTCCAGTCTGGACTTCCTGCAGTTCGCTAGTCCGGTTGTGACGTGTACGTGCTCTCGGCCCCTCTGCAGTGACATCGCTTATGCCCTTTCACTCCAGTCTGGACTTCCTGCAGTTCGCTAGTCCGGTTGTGACGTGTACGTGCTCTCGGCCCCTCTGCAGTGACATCGCTTATGCCCTTTCACTCCAGTCTGGACTTCCTGCAGTTCGCTAGTCCGGTTGTGACGTGTTGGTGGTCTTGGCCCCTCTGCAGTGACATCGCTTATGCCCTTTCACTCCAGTCTGGACTTCCTGCAGTTCGCTAGTCCGGTTGTGACGTGTTGGTGCTCTTGGCCCCTCTGCAGTGACATCGCTTATGCTCTTTCACTCCAATCTGGACTTCCTGCAGTTCGCTAGTCCGGTTGTGACGTGTTGGTGCTCTTGGCCCCTCTGCAGTGACATCGCTTATGCCCTTTCACTCCAATCTGGACTTCCTGCAGTTCGCTAGTCCGGTTGTGACGTGTTGGTACTCTTGGCCCCCTCTGCAGTGACATCGCTTATGCCCTTTCACTCCAGTCTGGACTTCCTGCAGTTCGCTAGTCCGGTTGTGACGTGTTGGTGCTCTTGGCCCCTCTGCAGTGACATCGCTTATGCTCATTCTCTCCAGTCTGGACTTCCTGCAGTTCGCTAGTCCGGTTGTGACGTGTTGGTGCTCTTGGCCCCTCTGCAGTGACATCGCTTATGCTCATTCTCTTCAATCTGGACTTCCTGCAGTTCGCTAGTCCGGTTGTGACGTGTTGGTGGTCTTGGCCCCTCTGCAGTGACATCGATTATGCTCATTCACTCCAGTCTGGACTTCCTGCAGTTCGCTAGTCCGGTTGTGACGTGTTGGTGGTCTTGGCCCCTCTGCAGTGACATCGCTTATGCTTATTCACCCCAGTCTGGACTTCCTGCAGTTCGCTAGTCCGGTTGTGACGTGTTGGTGGTCTTGGCCCCTCTGCAGTGACATCGCTTATGCTCATTCACTCCGGTCTGGACTTCCTGCAGTTCGCTAGTCCGGTTGTGACGTGTTGGTGGTCTTGGCCCCTCTGCAGTGACATCGCTTATGCTCATTCACTCCAGTCTGGACTTCCTGCAGTTCGCTAGTCCGGTTGTGACGTGTTGGTGGTCTTGGCCCCTCTGCAGTGACATCGCTTATGCTCATTCTCTCCAATCTGGACTTCCTGCAGTTCGCTAGTCCGGTTGTGACGTGTTCGTGCTCTTGGCCCCTCTGCAGTGACATCGCTTATGCTCATTCTCTCCAATCTGGACTTCCTGCAGTTCGCTAGCCCCACACGTTGTAAAAAGTCACATTGTACTCAGGACGTGATCAACTCCAGTTGTAACTGATTTTCTCGATATTGTTTTATGATGATACTGATTAGTTATATAAATACTGATATCATTCCTAGACTGATCCGAAGAAATAGTATGACATAGAGAACATGGATTGGGAAGCAAGCATCCTACTGTATCGTATTATCTTTATATATGGATAGTAACTGTCATAATGTAAGTATTGAAATGTTTGTGTATTATTGATGTTGATTTTAGTCTTTTTTATATTTTAAATAACAATAACCTTACCCATACAATTTAGAAGATTATACTGTATTGTATCCAACCTCATAACAAAATTTCATATAGGTCTATTTATATTGTTTCTCGGGAAAAAAATAGCAAACTACAATTGTGCGGTGGGAATATAATTCATTTGAACATGAAGTGCAAAACCTGAAATAAGAACTTCTGGTCGTCTGAATCATGAACACTAAGTTGGGTACCTGATGCACGATAATTTTTCACTTAAAAATATCACAGGACGCTATCATAAGTGCTTTCACTAATAAAAATATGAACTTCGACTTTGGAGTTCCTTTAGATTGATCTAAAATAGTTCAAATGTTACTGAAATCGTAGAAGCTATTCAAACAAATACACAGAATGTTGCACAGAAATTGCGGGCGAAGCCGTGGGTATGTGCTAGTGCATTTATATTTCTAAAACTGATGAATGCCAAATACATCAAAAGTCACGTGACATATCAAATGGAACAAAATCCAATACAAACAACACCGGAAGCTCCATGCAAAGAGTAAATTGTCTGGAAATGCTTCTTTGTCGTGTCAAAGGTGTTTTAATGCCGTGTCAGAACCAGAGATGTGGCGTAGATATTTTGTGGTGTGCAGATTGCCTTTGTTTATTCTAACTACAGAGAAGAGTTTTTGTAATCAAAAGTGTCGCCTGTTCTTTACCGGGGAAGTACAAAGGAAGCCAAAGTAAATTGTTTTAAACCGGTATCTTCAAACGTTTCGTTTGTGAGCGCAGATATGTTTGTTTGTCCATACATACACTACAGATGAAGCTCGATACTGTTTCTATATTTAATTGTTTAAAGTTATGAAAATTATGACCTGATAAAAAAAATACTGTAGCATAGTTTAAACCCTTTTGATTCCATTTCATTTCAAACTACGATACAAGCAGGGCTGATTATTAACTTCTTTCTAAGAATAGATTTTACTACCGATTTAGATAAAAAGTAGGTTTTGTTGCTGAACAATGCAAATCGGCTCGACCTCTAGACTATTTATTAAATTTTATACTACATTTTATTCTAAAGTAATTATTTATTTATAGAAATAAAGCACTTAAAATTATTTCTATTTTGTTATAACACATTTGGTTGATAGTGAAATTTAATTAATCAGGTTTCATTCAAACAATATTGCGTTGTGTATAAACAATGCGAGACCCTACTTATTTAATATGTACGGAAACAATAAAGTAATTGTGACAAAATCATGCAGTAATACGTAATAATTCGGTTGTTGTTTAACCGGGCACAAGCGATACAACCTTTACACACATTCTAACTCATATTTACAAAATTAAAGTTTAGAAAAACAATAAAGACTTTCTAAGCCCAGTCATGACCTGAACATAATAAATTATTCTTAAATGATCTACGAACTCATACTATAGATTTATCGTTCGAGACCCTAAATGAAAGGTGGGCCAAGAACTTCCCCATGCATTTTATGGAAAGATAATGTTGTTATATGTATGCGCACAACAACTAAGAACTAAAAGTCAACAGTAACTGAGATGATATAGCAGGTAATATTATATTAATACTCTTTAGAATTGTTGACAAATCATTAGTTACAATTCTCTATTGAGCCATCCTGTCTCTGTCTTACGTATGTGAGTCATTTATAAGGTTGCTTTTGTCCTACAGTGATAATGCATTTTTAACTACGAAACAAACTTCCATGCTATATAAAGTATTGAAACACATCTAAAACCTACATGAAGTATCGATATACAACTATTCATATTAACATACATTACCATGAGATCAAGGCATTTTATTACACAATTTCATATAAGCATATATCTATACATATAAACACAAAAACACAAGCTTATACAATAACTAAGTGAGAAACGCAATGTTACTAAATTCCTCTTCAATATATAAAACCTATCTATTTGAACAACAACAATCCCTGTTAAAAATCACACACACACACACACACACACACACACACACACACACACACACACACACACACACACACACACACACACACACACATCACACACACACACACACACACACACACACACACACACACACACACACACACACACACACACACACACACACACACACACACACACACACACACACACACACACACACACACACTCACACACTCACTCACTCACTCACTCACTCACTCACTCACACACACACACACACACACACACACAAATTAGTGATTTGACTAAACTTTCAATACCACCAATGTTTAAAATTAACCTCTTAACTCTACTCACAAGTAACCTATTATATTTGTACTGTTGTACTAAACATTTAATAGCTTTTAAATGTATTTCAGACTTGATAGTTCATCAATGATAATTTTAGTGAAGATTTTTAACATAGAAATGTGTATTATTCTTATCAAAGTAGATATACAAATTAGTTAGCCGACTAAATAGCTTTGTATGCCCTGAGCACAAAACACCACAACCTAATTTGGGTTTCAGGTGGCACATTTCTCTACTGTACTGAAGTGTTGACCGTATTGTATTACAGCTCGTTGTACCCTAATTAAACTTTGTATTAACAACATGATATGGTCTGGTCACAGAGCAGCTTTTATAAAGGACCCCTAAGGTATATATGTGGTCATATAGATCTAGACATGGTAATTACTGCTTTGTAATAAAGAGCACGCTGCAGTTGGTAATTAGGAAAGCGACTGTAGTGTTGGGTAGTTTTTAATAGTGTTCGGAGGTCCGAGCTATCCTTGTATTTTATTGTACTCCAAATAAAACTTAACTACCTGAGCGACAAAATAAAATGCAGAAACTACGCTTTAATACCACGTTAATTACATATTTTTTCATTTATAAATGCTTCTTCGTAAAAGTGATGTTTGAAGTAAACTCCTCTAGATACAACAGCAGATTATCAGTTTTATCAACAATATTTCTTTTAGTACTATCATGGGTTTATTTATTAATATATATTAATATATACGAGTATCTTTAAATTTATACAGCGAGCTCGGATTGAAAAAACAAATTACTACTATCATTACTTACTATCCCTTTAAGTAAAACCCTTGATTGCTCATAGAGGTGTTATACCTTTTGTAATCATAACGATGACAACTGTCCGAAATCCTATTTCCCTGTCAAACCTCCCATCGTTAATACAAACTTTAAACAAAGAAGTCTCATATTTGTTTTTATCTCATAAAATTGTGCGAGTAAATTTGATTTCAAAGAGTTACATATATAGCATACTAGCTGTTTCCCGCGCCTTCGCACGCTTTTCGTAAGCTTTGCCTGTGTAAGAGCATTTCTGGTTCAAGTAAATTATATTTCCATCGCCAATGTAGAGTTTGCCTTGATGTCACGATCATGAAAATCTATGAAAAGTGTATTGTAAAAGTTTATTATAAAGTGGTCTAACACTCAACCTTTAAGTTCAACCATAAACTTATTTTAAAGACATACTACATAACTTACCGCCTTCAAATAGTATTTGGCAGTTAAATATACGTAACTGCCTTGCAATTGAAGTTTATATTGTGCAGGCTATTTGAAAACTTTTATCATCTGCAGCGTAATCTTGTGGCGAGTTACATCAATGGGCGTAGCATATAAACCTTCTCAGCGGAAAAATACATATACATACAAATTTCCATAATGATCGGCCACATAGTTCACGATTCCATAAAGGACAAACACACAAACATTCATATTTATGTTTATCTAAGATACTTACTAGTGTATATAGATGTATCTTAACACTAGTAAAAGTATTTAGAAACCATTAGCTATTAAATGCATTCATTAATTATCTGCGACAGTATTAAAGGAACAGTTCAAATCAAACCTCTGCCCGCTAAAGATATTTTCGCCTTCAATATGAGAAGACCTTTATTGAGCGAGCTTGCAAAGGAGATTAAATTGGTTGAGAGCTGTCATCATCAAGCCGGATTATAGAAGGCGATCAGAATAGTCCGGAGAAACGGTTACAGTTTTGTATTTTACCGAGAACTGTTCTTGACGGAACTTGCAAAGGAGATTAAATTGGAAGAGAACTGTCAACGTCAAGCCGGATTATAGAAGGCAATCAGAATAGTTCGGAGAAACGGTTACAGCTTTGTCTTTTACCGGGAACTGTTCTTGTCGGAGCTTGCAAAGGAGATTAAATTGGAAGAGAACTGTCAACGTCAAGCCGGATTATAGAAGGCAATCAGAATAGTTCGGAGAAAAGAAACGGTTACAGCTTTGTCTTTTACCGGGAACTGTTCTTGTCGGAGCTTGCAAAGGAGATTACATTTGTTTAGAACTGTCAACGTCAAGCCGGATTATAGAAGGCAATCAGAATAGTTCGGAGAAACGGTTACAGCTTTGTCTTTTACCGGGAACTGTTCTTGTCGGAGCTTGCAAAGGAGATTACATTTGTTTAGAACTGTCAACGTCAAGCCGGATTATAGAAGGCAATCAGAATAGTTCGGAGAAACGGTTACAGTTTTGTCTTTTACCGGGAACTGTTGTTGACGTGAGGTTGTTATACAATCAGCTCAACTATTTTACATCACAGTTCAAGACAAGTTAAAGGAGAATTCTTCTGAATTATATGTGTAGCGTAAATCGGGCACATTTTAAGAGGGTGATTATTGCTCGACTCATTGTTTAATTTTAAAACAATCTTTCACATATTTCGAGTGGTTGTGTGTTAGGAAAAAGTAAAATAACAATTATTTGTTATTATATCCCATATTGTAGAATTTAATTAAATAAAGAGATAATGCGTATTAACTGAACTTTATATTAGGCCTACACTATCGATGTCTTTTATTGGCATAAATTAACAGAGTGATGAATTGTTAAATCTGATCCAAGGGCCGAAAATGTTACATTTAAAATGTTTAAAATAAAACATCTCATTAATAATATTTTAAGCATTCCGAAATAACTGTGTTCTGCACAATATTTGCTCTGATATTAAATAAAGTTACGACAAAGTATGACAGTAAGGAATTACCAGTGAATATTTAATGCAACGGGTTACTTATAAATTGCTATATAACCGTACTAACCCTACACTCACTCAACAAATTTGTGAATATGAAGACATCAGTTATTCAAATTAGGACATTCTGACATTGAGACACGACATGTTTACAGTGGCTGAAGGAGAAATCCAAAACATAGGTTTGTACCAGACATGAAGAGTCATTTTCTCCGAGAATTACTTCTGAGCAGTGCTTAATTTCTAAAATTTTAGGTGTGGGAACTCTTAAAGCGGGAAGCTCAGACCGGTGAGTATGGAATACACCCCAGGAAGGAGGGGGGCCCTCACCCAGGAATACTTTTGAAAATTATAACTGTAAACCTTTGTTTTTAGGCCACCCAGACATAATAATAAATTAATTTTTATAAAATACCAAGTGATATTTTAATGCTGTTTATTTTCTTTAAGGTGCTTGATTAGGATGTAAGAAAATAAAAACGTGAATTTAAATTATTGAGTTTACTCTCTACTCTACTCTACTCCATTAACACCTTGTTGCCTACTTTAAATTTCCCAGAAATATTTGGTTTGATTTCATTGACCATTTTGTTTGAATCAATGAAGCTCGCCAATATTAATTTTTTAATGAATGGTAAAATAAAAACAAATTGAGCCTTATTCACAGTTTTATTTATACACATTACAGTAGTAATAATAATACATATTAATATGTAAAATGGATGTTTGTTAATATAACAGCTTTTTTACAAGTTTGCATATTTTACAAAAAAATTGCATACCTTATGGGTACAAAACAATATTAATACATTAAAAATAAACCAACTTCTTGGAAAGGAAAAGGAAGCGTTTAATTACACACAAAATAAATGACACACAGAGTGGAGTAACACGGTTTCATTTTTTTAAATTTAGTGTAGTTTTAAAAAGTTAAGGTTGATTATTTTTATTTGCTTATTAGTTATTATAACAAATATGTACGGATTTGTAGTATAATATTGTAAGGCAATGCCAAGACTGTTGGTAAACTTAGTTTTAGTTGTTTGTTAATATTTTAAAGTGAAAACTACAAAAGAAACAAAACAACAATACACAAAACTAACTGTAAGTACAAAAAAGAACTCAGAAACTTGAGTTCAGAACACAACTATATGTTAGGCATAGGCTAGTTATTTTAATGAAAACTTAATGTTCTGAAATTCTAAAAGATATTTAAAAAACAGATTTAGGAAAAAAGTTCCCACAATGCAATGCTGTCTTCATGGTAAGTTTTCTGCCCTCGTTGTTTTGACTTGGTGTCAAGTGCAGAATGGTGTCTCTTCGCCAGCCAGGTTTTGACGTGTCGCTCGGGATTGTATCTAGCCACAGGAGGTCCTAGGAGCCTGATCCGCAATAAATCGCAAACAGTGCTAATATAGAGTGAAGATCTAAGAGGAGACATAATTAGATTCATTGCAGAAAACCCACGTTCACATTCAGCACTAGACACTGCAATACTATTTATGATGGAAATCAGTTTCTTAAACGACGGCGGTTTGCTCTAGAATAGTAGGTTTCTCTCCACTTAACATAGGCTTCAGTCCCTGCTTGAAGTGTCTGAAGTCTCTAATTATATCCTGAGAGCTGCTAATCTTAAATCTATCGCAGATTCGCTGGATCTCACATTCTCCGTAGGTGATGGATAAGTCTTTTGGCCAATACATGGGGTGGATCACTTTGATGTCATTCATGATTTTGGTGTAGTGTTCAGCCGCATTTGAAGATGATGATAGCAACCTTGAAGTCAAGTTGTTAGCGAGGCTCCGATAGAACTGTCTTTCTGGAATACTGGTTATCTTGGATCTTACACAAAGTTTAACATCTTGAAACATCAAATCGTCAATAGCAATTTTAGCTTCCACTGAACGTCTACCCATGTTTTCAACTCGGTTTTCAAACACTTTCATTAACAGTGTTACATCACTGTGGGCTTGGATAAGGTTGAGGCTTGATTTTTGAAGCTGTAAGGACAAATCCGATAACTCTTCTAGAGCATCGAACATCAATGCCAGGTTGTGTACAAAAGTTGTAGAAGATAATGTACTACAAAGCCCTTTGTAAGTTGAACGTTGCTTCGAGTCCCTTTGTTTGTCTTCAGATGCTTCAATGAAATGATTGTACAAAGCTTTAAAATCTGTCCAAACTGCTTTCACCGCCATTAAGCTGGAGGCTACCCAACGAGTATCTAAAACACGGCCGATTTTCAACATTTGCTCCTCTAGTCCTTTAGCAACTTCTGCCAACTCCCTGCTGTTTTTCGGTGAACAACTAAACATGTTTCAAATTTTATCCATGAATATCTTAAAATGATTGATTCCAGCTACTTCTTCTATGGAATCGTGCACGGCAAGCTCTAAACGATGGTTCAAACAATGCCAAATGAACAAGTTGGGGAACGTTTCAGTAAGCTGTATAGCAAGGCCAGATTTCTTGCCTAGTAGCACTGAAGCACCATCACAAGTTAGAGCAATCATATGGTCTTTCATGAATTCAAAGCTTAGACCTAATGCTTGTAACTGATTTAAAAGTTCTTGTAATATACCAGCTGATGTTGTGCTATTTAGCTCAAAAAGTGTTAAGAACACTGTCATAGGGTTTTGCATTCCCTTTAGAACAGTTCTGATATAAACCACCAAAGCATTTTTGTTTGAAACTGAAGTGGCTTCATCCAAAAGCAGGGAAAATTTAGAGTCTGACTTGATTAGGCCATTTATCAAGTCTGATTTCATTTCATCAGAAATATGATGAATTATATTGGAGCAAGCAACATTTGAATGTAGGATTCGCCCCATATCTAAGCCATTCATTATTTGAAGATCAATTTCAGTTTCAAACTCAAAAAATGGCCTATTTAGTTTAGCTTGCTTATAAGCCGTGCGGAAAATGCGCTTAGTTACAATCTGCTGCTCTTTATGCATAGAAGCAACAGCTTTTTTCATTGTATCTTTCTTAGCTTCAATGAGTATTTTTTCAGCTAAAGAATGAGCTCGAGACCCACGGTGTAAAAATATCTTTTTCCTAAGAGAGGATTGCTGGTCTTTTTTATTGTTTCCATAAGCGGTAACAGTTCCTAAAACCCACTCTTCGCTAATCTTTAGGCCCTTCGTTTTCTCTGCACCTAGAGTACTCACACTACGGCAAACGTTGCAACCTAGTTCTCTGTTCACAATTAACCATGGATTTTTAGCTTTAAATTCAACAATTTGTTCTTCAGACCAACAAACTGGCTGTTCACCCCCTATTAACAAAATCATTATTTTCATTACTAACCTTAGCTTCGTCTGCATCAGATCCCAAACCCACCAACCTGGATACTATTTTGACCGACGAGGAAGTCGAAGGGGAATGGTAATCGCAATTATCCTCATTGATCCCGATTGCTTCTTCTTTTTTATCTTGATCAACAATTGAAGTTGTAGTCAATGCTTCCGAACTGCAGTTCTCATTATTCGCATAACCTTTTTGTTTCTTAGGGTTAGGTTTAAAGAAATCAACAATTTTTCTGGTAGTCATAGTCAATTAGGAAACTATTTAGCTGCACCAGCACTAATAAGCATAAACACGAACACAATCAACGACCTGCACCTCAAAAACGAACTTAAGCGTGATGGGATGCGATGCAACTTGTAACTTAAACGCGAAACACACCAAGGTCAAGTCAACTAGTCAACACACTTGTGATCACTGGGGCGGTGGCGCGGTGAAGGAATGGAGGGGGAAAGGAAGGGGGTGGGGTGGGTATTGCTTTGTTATTGAGAGGCGCAGCCGCGCATGCGCGAACTAGGATGACTCGCCCGTCACCTTTCTCCTGCCTGATTCTGTGCAAGACTCATCACAGCACAGCTCACAACTGCTTGTACGGGCGCTTACTATCTGCTTACGAGTCACTCGCAAACAAAACATAGCATAATATTGATCCTACCTACAATTTTTTTTAACTAAAACTTGTACTCGTAGTTTTAAAAGCGTTCCCTTGCGTTCCGGCACTCTTGGGAGGTAAGGAAACGCCGTTCCCTTGCGTTCCCACTGAAATTAACCACTGCCTCTGAGGAGAAAGACTACACATATCAATTGTAGAGAAAATACAAAAGAAAACACACACACACACAAACAGAGAAATACGAGGAATCCATGCAAGTGTAGTAAGCCGGTGTAGAAGTGCTTGTCTAATAGGGTAGGGTGGCTCAGTGGTTCGTGTGTAAAGCTCATTATGAGAATAGCTGTAACTTATGTACTTTTCTCGTCTATCAGATCCCTTGGCAAAATTTAATGCAAAGTTTGTAGATCAATTCCGTGTTCAAGATATCGCAGATATCTTCGGACAGGCGTTCAAATAACAATTTCCAGTCCCACCTACAGCTAACGTTCAGATAATTATTTCTGGGAAGTGTATTTTAATTTATTTATTTAAGTGAAAAGTGTCTGAGACAGTTAAAAGTGACTGCAGTGCTTCATTAGTGCAAACTTTAGACAGTCAGTGGCAGGTACTGCGCATCCATTAGACTCAGGTATGACAACTTAATAACACCATAACTTCAGACTTAGTAGCCGGACTCGTGGAGTGTTGCCAACCTCGCGCTCTTAGAGTTCACTTTCAAGTTTGACTTCACTTACTTCACTGATGTGTCCTTTGATAACTTGTCAATAACATCTATATAATTGTTGTGATAATAATAATTTTACTAAAAATAATTGTTAGTAATAATAATCTCTATTTGTAAATTATATTTTATTTGTTTGTATAGATTTATATGCAAAATATGACGTTTTACAGTGTGGTGTAATTATTGTTTTATTTAGTGATTATACGACTAGAAGTTTTGTATATTTAATGTTAAAAACCAAACATTTTATAAGACGTTTGTTTTGTCTATTTTGATTACATATTGTAATATCCGATAAAACTCGAAAGTCAGGAACGTTACGTACAGAATTGACTCTAATATTAATTAGCGCTTTTAAACTGCTAAACATGAATTAAGTTTATTTTTTTACAGTTACAGATTTATAAACTACAAGGGGGCGCTTTTGTCGTTGTAGTTTTCTTCATTCATATTTTCCCATTCGTTATTATTGTAATAATCACTAAGTTGTGATTAATAAAAGGAATAATCAAATTATGAATTTTATATACTCGTGTCCTCATTTTTTACTCTATTCAAACTGTAACATAATAAGGTAAAACCAAGTTACTATTGGTGACCAACATTCGAGTGAATATTTAAGCTACTTTACCCACTTCACACGTTTTGTTTATCAAAGAAATGGATGCCTAAAAAGTGTAACAGACTGATAGAAAGGAAATCAAACTTTGAAAATTTCTAATGCATGTTACCCGATACCTAAAACAACGCTATTTTGTAAAATAACCTTTAAAATCATACTTTTTCTGAACCAGTCATGTGGATTAGCACATTAACTTATTTTTATGGGATTGAAATAAACTTACAGAGTTTTAAAATACATGCGTTCTTTTTAATACATCCTGTATAATTGGCTATCTTGTATATAATCAATAACTAGCAGCGTAAGATTTCTCATGGGAGATGGAGAAAGGGGGAAACATAATTATAAAAGTTCTCCAAAAACGAAAAATTCTCCAAAAGTGACAAAAATTGGACATAGCAATAATAAAAAATAAATTGTAACTAATAAATTCAATCTTCCATGGGTAACTACTGTACTTTTTCAAGTATTAAATAGTTTTACTCGTAATTTTAGTTAAGTTCTTAAAAACGTATACATATCGGATTTTCTGTAATGCTTTCATGCTAAGAAAATAGGTTATAAATGCCTTCCGACATATCCATATACGGTTTTCTTGTAAATCTTTTTGACATGTAAACATGCATTTATCTCAGCCAAGTTAGCAGATTCATAATTTATTTAAATGGTATTAGGCGAATGATCACAGAACATCACAATCTAATTTATATTTCAGATGGCAAATTCTCTTCTGTGCTCAAGTGACCGTATTGTATTGCAGCTCGTTGTACCCTAATTAAACTGTGTAATAGCAACATGATATAGTCTGGGTACGTAGCAGTAATAGTGCGGCTTTTGTGAAGAAGGACTAAATTACGTTGCAACAAGCCAAACCATCACGTGTTTACTTTGTAAAAATTACGCAATTAATTATTAAAAGCACGATACATGTGGTAATTACGAATTAACTTTAGTATTGGGTAGGTTGTAATAGTGTAGGGAGGTCATTACCTTCCTTATTGTTTTATTGTAATCCAATTCCTTTTTACTTGAGCAAAACACAGAAAAAGCGCAAGCTACGCTTTAATTTCACTTTTACTTATAGAATATTTGTTTCTTTTAAAAACATTTCCCTAGTGAAAGTAAACTTATTTAGAAGTGAAGTGACTTACTCCGAACTGAACACTTAGTTTTGGAGAATCTTTTGACAAAAACTGTAATTAACTGTTACAGCCTAAGTTTGAGAACATTCTGACAAAACATCCATACAGAATATTCAGTCAAAGTTGCACTCATACAGTGATTTGAAACTGTGAAATAAAATATTATTCTTGAATTATAAAACTTAAATTTTGATAAAATAGCTCATTATATACTTAATCTCTGTTTAAGCTGAATTCTATTAGAGCAATGAATTCCCATGTATGTTTTACATTCATTAGAATTCTGTGACCAAGTTTTCATTCCAAAGAGCTAATATTCTTTACGACACCAGAAAACGGGTAAAATAATTATTCAATATTATCAAACCTTTGATATTTAAAGCTATTTCAACTTCAACTTTAGAAGACCGTTCATGAGTGAGCTTCCGATATCGAGCCGGATATAAAAGACGATCAAAATAATCCGGACTCTTAGTTTGCAGCTTTGTCTTTTACCGGGAACGGTTCATGACGTGTGGATGTAATACAGTAAGTCCTTATTATTTTACACCACTGCACAAGACAAATTATAAAGACGGATTTGATCAGAATAAGATCATGGAATATCTATTAGGTTCCTGAAGGAAAGAAAAGGCTTATGAATAAGGAGATGATTCTTCTTGGACTCGGTGTTTAATTAAGGAAGATTTTAAAAATATATTTGGTTGTCATGTATTAGTAATAGGTCAAATGGTTATTGTGTATTCTGTTATTGTTATAAAAGTGTACTGAAACTAAGACACAATTCATCTTTTCCTGCGGACAACAACAACAGTTCATGTCAGTTGAGTATTTTCAAAAGGGCTAATCGCATCAGTAGTAGTTGTATCTCCTTCACTCGCTGAGATGGTATTCGAAGAGAGAACAATGCTCTCAATCTCCTGCTGAGTACGCTGTAGGAGTACCACGAGAAGTACACTCGAGAACCATCCTAGCCAGTGCTTATTATTTATGTATTCAATTTATATAAATTCAAAAATGTATTAACACAAAAGGTAAATTGATCTGTGGTACATTTCTATTATATTAATTAAACTTATTAACATTTGAGGGCTTGTATTTTACTCTTTATTTGGGTTTGAAATAAAAAAACATAACTTCATATAAGCTCAACTTAATAAAACATTATATTTTTATAAATACCATTTTTATTACCTCTTGCATAATTATCTTGAATTTTAGCCCTCGGTGCCTGAAGAAGTGGAGAAATTCAAGATCTTAAAACGCCGTGCCTCGTTTTTGTAACACGTCATAACAATAAGAAATGTTTTTAATCCTGTCATATTGTTTAAAATAATCATGACCTACGTTAGGTTTAGTGAACTATTCCTTGAATTTAAAACAAAACAACTGTGGGAAAGGTTGAATTGTATTATATTTGGTTCTGATCAAGTTAGATTAAAAAAAGTAATATCGTAAGCTTTAGTGGTTAAAAGCCTGTTGGTTGGACTCTGTTAATCAAATCCGCCTATCTGAATTCCGGCATGAAAGATTTTTCAATTACTGCCGATAAAATAAACTTCCTGTACAAACAATGCGATTTAATATTTGGTACGAAAACAGACTTCCTTATATATGTTCACCAGGACATCAACAACGATAAATTAAATTGACCTGAACATCCGATTTCACGCCAAGAAAAGTTAAACAATTTGAAAAATTTCCTCCCTTTTAGCACATTCATTTGAGGTAATTTGTGAAGTAAAATAACTATATTGTAAATTGTTTTCAAGTTTTTACGGCCGCCATATTGAAATAAAAACGGTTTACTAAGCTAGCCAATGAACTTAGTCAATATATTTAGTCAACCATAATTTGTTTCATGTTTGAACTTGTTTATGCATTCCTATATCTAGTTATTGGTGATCGAGAAATTCTTATAGAATGTTCATGTGATTATTGTCTAAAAAAACATATTATTGTTATGATTTATTTCCTTATAATATATATTAATGCGACCCATAGTTTTTTAATGTGTAATGACCAATTATGAAAAAATTAAAATAATGAATGACTTGTTTCCTTAACAAATCCTTGCCTTGGTAATATTTAACATTATTACAATTTTAAATTTCACTTTTTAATCATCATGTTTACCTTAATTATATAAAAGGCTTTATAGGTTCCAACTAAAGTACGTGAAACTAAAGTTTATAGAAACGAATGGAGACGTCCATGTGTTTAAGGTCACTTGTGCATAACAGTTTTGTTATTGAATCGCTCGGGCGTTATATTGTTATCATGCAGACAGATATACGCTAAAATTTTCTGAATATATACATGAGAGAATTTACCATCTTTGTATTGGATCAAAGATATTTACGGATAAATATTCTGGCATGGTTTTGTGCAAAGGTTATTTACTTGGATAATCAGAGTTATTACCTAGGTAGTGTAAGTTATTTACTACCTGTGACCTGTTTGTTATTCTCAAAGTTCGTAGGGTTAGGCCAATGTCTGAAATATTCAAGCACTCTACAGGGAATCTGCTACTAAATATAACATGAGTTTGCCTCACAAAGATATTGTTCTAGCTTGAGAACATGTGTTTTCGTGTATATTTGGTGAATATATATACAATAGGGTGAACTTCGGTGAACAATTAAATAGCTTTATAAATATTTACTTAATAAAAGTCTTCAAATGTTTTCTTTAAATTTACCTGAAACCATTAGAATTTTTAATGCAGTAGAAAACTTAATAAATATGTGTGACTACGTATTATATTCTATTTAATAAAAAAACAAACAGTATGACCACACAAAGAGACATATAATAGTAGAAAGTTCATTTATTACTAGTTTTTTTTATTACAAGACGTTATAATCGGGTTACTTTTTAAAATTGTAATATATACCTATCTATCTCTTACTGTAGTTGAAATACAACATATGTTACTTTTAAAAGGACCTTTTATTTTATTTAAAATTGATAGCATATTATAATTTTAAGAATTTTGAATTTTAAATAGCAAAAAAGTAAAAAATAAAACATTTCCGCAGTACATTCTTCGTGATGCATCATGCGATCACTGAATATATCGGAAATTTACAATTTTCATATTTCATCAAATTCTGAAGAAATTTTAAAATGCATCCGACCTCTTTTGGACGATAGAATGCGTTTTTTAGTAATATTCATTGTGAATTTTAGTTTTGTAAGTCGTTTCATAGCAGCAGCAATATTATTGTGTGTATTTGCATTTCCATTCATTGACAAGAGTTGGAATAAAGAAAAACTTTAAGACAATATGATTTACAACTATAACACTTGACCTTACTGATATGACACAAAAAGTTAAATATAAAAGAAATGTCAAAGTAATTTCTCTATAACGCAGCGCATGGTTATCCCTGTGAGGTAGTAGAAAAGTCCATGTTATATTGTCTTTGCAACATAGCTCCGCAAGTTTTTCCTAGCTCAAAATGTATCAGAGATTTAGTATTGTTCCGGAAGGTGTCAAGTAACATTTTTAAGTTAAAAAGTTAGTATGTTTTTAGGAATATATTTACATAGCATTTCCAATTCATGGACAGGAAATAGAATATTGATAAATATTGAGATAGGAGGATGAATAAAGTTATATTGTTGATGAAGGATAAAGGAGATCAGTTTTGACAAGGAGCTTATATTCGACGTGACTTCCCCGGAAAGGATGAACCGTACAACCAGTCGCGTGAGTATTTCAGTGAAGTAGAACACCGGCAATACTGTTATATTTAGAATTATCATACTATCTCTACTAATTACAAAACTCTCCTAATAAAATTTATTATAATGTACGAACTATAAATAATGTTTGGCTTGCTAAAGTATTGATTTTTAATTATGGTAGTAAATTACACATGTAATGCTATAGAAAATGATATTGGACAAGAAGAAGTGCAATAAAAACAGGATTTAAAGAGTATTTATCACACACATAATTATATTGCGTGGAAGAATTGAAAAATCTGATATACCTCAGCATACACAATATAAAATTAAAAAAAAAAAAAAAAAAAAAAAAAACAAGTTACTAAACCAATTCATCTAAATATTTCGGGAATCACGTTACATAAACATAAATAAAGTAAAATTTAAAAATATTAAGAAGGTCCTATTGGAAATTATATTCTACTTCCTTCCTAATTTATTAAAAAATATTAAAAAAAACTATACTGCAGTAATTTTTTATTAAATTGGCTGAAGTGTTCCAAAATTTTTGTATTTACATATTTACACCATATGACATTTTAATATTATTTTTTATACAAATTACGTACATATTTATTTTGAGAGTTGCCTCACACTAAAAAACTGTTAGTTTCGAAAGATCTTGTCTAAGACATTAAAAGTATTTGAAAAGAGTTGTTTTATTAATTAATATTTTAAACTATTAATGTTTTAACCAGTTGTATTTTCCACTTGAAGTTATCAGAGTAGAATCAAATGGGATTGTACACTGCAATTATTTATGGGAATTCTTTTATTAAACAATTGTACATAAATATCTCACCAGCAAAATTACACAATCCATCATGAAACTGATAAACCTAATACTACTACGAAGACTCTTCAATTATAGAAAGCGATAAAATAATCCGCAGACTTCAGCTGCAGCTTTGTATCGTTCAAAATAATCCGCAGACTTCAGCTGCAGCTTTGTATCGTTCATAACATGTGGTTGTAATACAGTCGCCTACAAAGTCTAGCATGGCTGCTGCTTGGATGGGTGACCGCGAGTGATCCTATCCTTGCAAGAAGCCCGCCTGCCTGGCTGTTGGTGGTGGTTAAGTGTTAGAGAGGTTCTTAGCCCTAATTTGGCCTGTTAAAATAAGATATTCTTTGACTTTGGCCGTTAATTAAATGACTTAATTTCTACACAATATTTTTCGTAGAAGTTCCTATTATCTTATTGATATTTTATGAATACTGTCAATCTCTTAATAAAACTTCTTCAACAATAAATCTTAACGTTTTTATAAAACTATCAAATACCAGAACCAATTAATCGTGATAAACATTATTTTCACTAACTACTTTTCTTTCAAACTGTTGTACACTCCGATTTGATTCCAGCCCTGTATATTTTGAAGTAGAACCTATTCAGTTTTTTTAAGTACTGAATGTCATTTTTATTTAATCAGATATTCCTAAATAAATTTCACTTTGTACGTAGTACTTCACCGAAAAAAGGTGTTTCTCTAATTAATTTCAGAAATCAAATCTTACTATCCAATGATAATTTCTTAGAAGAAACACACAATGACAAAGTTTTTGATTAGCGACGAAACCTATCTGTTCAGCGAGTGTGTAGCAGTGATTTCCCGTCGAGGTGGATCATGGTGTTCATGAGTCGAACTGATAACATAGGAATCGTAACTAATATTTATCTGTCGGTACAATCTCTCGCCAAATAGGTATGTGAAAACGCTGTAGTAACGGGAGAGACAAAGGTAAAAAACACCAATAAATCTATACGGCCGCAACATATCACATTGAACGCGCTCACTTAGTAAGTACTTCTTTGCTTGCTGGTTATTTTTGACGATGGAAGGATTGTGAAGAAAACGGGATGTGACAGGAGTGAAACAAGAAATCAGTAACACTACTTTTCGAAATCTGCAATCTGATCTCTTCTTCAGGTAAATAACTAACCTAATACATAATTACAAACTATGTTAAAATAAACAAATCATACCAAAGCGTTTGTGGCACGCCTAAGTCAGGAATCACAACCGCCATGTTGTTTGTCAACTTCACTAACTCTAAAAACATGCACTTAATAAAAAACTATACACAACAATAACCATTAAAACTGAACTATAGAATACATGCTACAATACGTCTGCATTCGTCTAGCAACCACCTACGACTGACCAGAGGGCACTAGCCAATGGCAATCGTCACGGCAGACAAAAACAGGAAGGCGGAATAAGTACTATTCGGACTCCTATCAATCTAGGAGCTGTGTTTGAAATCTTATTAGCAAATTTATCAAAAACCCTAAAAATTTGCATAGAAGTTCATGTTGTCTTATTCGGTTTTTACACGAAAACACTAGATATCGTACCTAATAATATAATTGTTCGAAAAACAATGCGCTTATCGGATCGTCTTTAAATTAACCGTCAAACTAAAACTAATAACAATTGTGAAAAAATGTTACTTTGAGTTAATACGATTTGCCCTGAATATTCTATCTGCTGGAGAGTCTCTGAATGAAGTGAAAAGTGTCTGTGACAGTTAAAAGTAGTGCAAACGTCTGACATTGGCATAAGGTGTGACAACTTAATAACATCATAACTTCAGGATAAGTAGCCGGACTCGTGGATTGTTGCCAACCTCGCGCACTCCCACCCGTCAATTTTTCTGCCATACATCTTATTGACTTTCCTGCAAAGTATGACGTTATTACAGCATGGTGTATCTATTGCTCTATACAACGACTAGCAGTTTCCCGCGGCTTTGGACGAATTGTTTTTGTTGAAAATCAGGGATACCAATTTTAGTTTCATTCTAAATACTCCTGACTTAACTAAGAAATGACTCAGGAGTATATAAATTATATATTAAGTGAGTCACTGAAATATACTATAATCACTTATATATTTCAGATTTTCCAGTACATTTTTTCTTAAAGTGTGTTTCTATAAATGCATATTTAATTTGTTAATTTGACAATTTTTATAGTTATATTGTTAGGTAAACAAAAATTGTTAGCAATAATATTTAAATTGTATTGTTATATAGTCATAACAACTGTTTGTCTTTAAGCTTAGAAAAAATTAAGTCTATTTGTTTTTTTAGTTTAGAATTTTTACAGCTGCTGCAGAAAACGAAATTTTTTTCAACTATAATTTTAATGCTAGACTCATAATTTCATTTTTAATTTCCATTCAAATTACAAATTTGTTTTTTTTTTCATCTGGCCACAATACTCGCAAAAGTGGCCAGGAAATTTCCAGATGATTTATGTATGTTTATAACTATGTAAAAAATAATTGAAAATAAATCATTATTTCATTTGTTTAAAAGAACGAAGAAGTGTTTCGGGACCATGAGGTTGGATAGTGAAATATTTGTTATAAGTACCCGTGAAATGACTCCAACATTCCATGATATTTTAGTGAACAGCTCCTACAATTTCAGTAACAATACTAAACTGTTTTAGGCCAGTGTAGAGGAATCACTATATAGAAGTCACTTAGGGTAATATAGTTCTATATAGTTCAGTAATAATGTAGGGTGCTCCATTCAGTTTAGTAATTGAAGTTAGCGTATTTTAGGTACATATTAAGTCAAAGTCAGACAGTCCATACTTAATAGTTTTAGATGTTAAGCAAAATAATTGATAGTGGCTCGTATTTCAGCCTTTGCCCATGTATGATCACTTCTAGTTAAAATTAGTACGTCAAATCAAATCAAATCAACTTTATTGCAGCGACAATATCACATTGTATAGCAAACGTCACGAATTTTAATCTAAAATTTCTTACATTCATACCACAAAATTCTCATTCACACATTCAATTTTACACTTTCATCCTTCGCCAATATATCCCACTTTAAACAGCAGAATCAGTCGTGTAATTGGGCGGTATCCCAGTTAAATGCTAAAATTCCCCTGCATTATAAAATGCCTGTGACAACAAAAGGGTTTTAAGGGCGCATTTTGACCGCCTTGGGCGTTAGGGAATTTTTTATTGAATTTGGCAGCTGCCTCGCATACATCAGGTATGACAACTTCAGGATAAGTAACCGTACTCGTGGAGTGTAATAAGATTCCAAGGTTTAATTTGCCTTTTTACCGCTATAAAGAAAATGTATTAAACAGTGTATATACTTATGGACATTGTGATTACAACATTAAACAACACAAAAATATGCCAGAACCAGCGCAATCAGTAAATGTCACTACCCTACACAAGTATAAACTGTGGCAAATAGGTCTATTAAGACTAGAACGAGTTACACTTATAATAAATATAACATACAGTACACCCAGAAAATTTAAAAATTTCATGCAAAAGCATGTCAAAATATGTAGATGAAATGAGAACAACAAAATAGTGTGAATAAATAATGTAAACAAATAATACAAACAACACAAATGATTGAATAACAGAGGTTTTCTATTCAATACAATACATACGAAAGAAAACAAAGTGAATTTTATTCTATTTCTTAAATGTGCACAATACCATGTAGAAATGAGCAGTTTTTATACATACTAGACGGTAAAAAGTGTTCAGAGCACAATTTAAGGAAATTTATCACCGCCTCAACAAATAGCGCAAAAGGGACACAATTTGCCTCAGAAGTATTGAGTGCCACATGGAATTTCTGAAAAAATATATTTTTAAAGACCACGAGTAGTTTCATTACTTATACATAGCTCAATACACTATTTCGCCCCTTTCTATTTTTAAACCAACTAGGAAGAAAGCAATAAAACAACTAGAAATCACAATAAAATAAACAATACAATCAAGAGTATAACTAAATAGTACGTATCTAATCAACAATACCTTTAATCATAATTGCACTTAATTATACGTGTAAGAATAATAGCTAAGAAATAACAACAATGGTAGTAATAGCAATAACAATACATAAATAATAATAACAAAGAAAACAATAACAATAATATTTTGTAACAATTATATTATTTAACGTAACAATGAGTACAACAATGTCACTTTGGTAATAACAATAATTCGATATATCGTGCGGACACAGAAAGGTAGACAGAAATGAAATTCCTCAGTCTGTTGAGTAACAGGCAGGCTTCGCTAACGTTCAGCGATTAATGCAAAGGGAGATGTTATTTTAAGACAAAATTGATGTCATAGACGACGAGTCATCTCTCATACCTAGTTGAGATGAGGCTTAGAGAAATTCATGTTCAACGTTCAATGTTTTTGGGAAGATCTGTGTAAAAAAGGGAATTTCGAATATGTCTAGGCAAAGTATGTTGTTGATTCGGTAGCTTGGTTACCTACAAAGGAGCCTAAGAAGCAGTACGGCAGAAGCAGAAATGTTACTCAAGTGTTGTACCCAATATCAGAGACAATCACTATTATCTGCCTTCCAATAAGTGTTACCTCTATATTCGACCTTCATCAACCGATTTGGGATTTTATATGTTTTTTTGAGATCATATACTAATTATAATTTACTTATATACTCCTAATTTGATTAAAGTTTGTGATTTGCGATGGAAAGTTTGAAAGAATAATAGGATTTCGGACATTTGCCATCGTTATAGGTTATTAAAGGTATAACACCTATAACGATAATTTATTACACCTTTTATAACCTATAACAATAATAAATTATAACAAATACAATTTAATAGTGTCTCAGTGCAAATGAACTGTAAAAAATATATGATATGTTAATACTAATTGTTTATTTTTTACATTCAGTATATATTTTCCCGTAAGAGACTCTATATTGAACATCAGTTACAAGCCACATAATATTTAAAGTTTCAAACTAACTATGGCAGCTATTGTAATCGGTTCGGATGTTTGCTAAAGCTGATGTGCTCCTCACAGTTGGGAGCCGCCCTACTCGAAATGAAACAGTTGAAATACTATTGTTCGCGTGTATTGATAGAGCCAAGTTCGGAGCTCAATGTTAGTTGTTCACTAAACAATGACAAGAGCAAGAGGAGTGGTTTGTATCTGTATGTCTGTTTTGTAAGTATAATGATTGTTCGCGTGTATTGATAGAGCCAAGATCGGAGCTCAATGTTAGCTGTTCACTAAACAATGACAAGAGCAAGAGGAGTGGTTTGTATCTGTATGTCTGTTTTGTAAGTATAATGATTGTTCGCGTGTATTGATAGAGCCAAGATCGGAGCAGCTCAATGTTAGTTGTTCACTAAACAATGACAAGAACAAGAGAGGAGTGGTTTGTATCTGTATGCCTGTTTTGTAAGTATAATGATTGTTCGCGTGTATTGATAGAGCCAAGATCGGAGCTCAATGTTAGCTGTTCACTAAACAATGACAAGAGCAAGAAGGAGTGGTTTGTATCTGTATGTCTGTTTTGTAAGTATAATGATTGTTCGCGTGTATTGATAGAGCCAAGTTCGGAGCTCAATGTTAGTTGTTTCACTAAACAATGACAAGAGCAAGAGGAGTGGTTTGTATCTGTATGTCTGTTTTGTAAAGTATAATGATTGTTCGCGTGTATTGATAGAGCCAAGTTCGGAGCTCAATGTTAGTTGTTCACTAAACAATGACAAGAGCAAGAGGAGTGGTTTTGTATCTGTATGTCTGTTTTGTAAGTATAATGATTGTTCGCGTGTATTGATAGAGGCAAGTTCGGAGCTCAATGTTAGTTGTTCACTAAACAACGACAAGTGCAAGAGGGAGTGGTTTGTATCTGTATGTCTGTTTTGTAAGTATAATGATTGTTCGCGTGTATTGATAGAGGCAAGTTTCGGAGCTCAATGTTAGTTGTTCACTAAACAACGACAAGTGCAAGAGGAGTGGTTTGTATCTGTATGTCTGTTTTGTAAGTATAATGATTGTTCGTTGGAAGAAAGTGTTGTTGTCCCGTCAGTGTGAGGGTGAGGGCCTTAAGACGCTTGGGTACACGAGAGAGGTTGGAGGCTTTAGGCGTATACACACGTAAAGGTCAGGGGTTAGAAATCATAGTATGTGTAATATCCGTGGTTAAGAGCCGAAGGGTATGAGAGGTAATAGGAAAAGTGTGAAGCCTCTACAGGATCCGTTAGAAAAGTAGGTCTTAGCATGTCCAGGAGACGGGCTATTGTAGGCCTATGTGGTACATTGGTCGGTAAAATTTAGATGATCAAAATCTGGGTATAGGCGTTACGCCTGACTAGGAGTGGAAAGTATGGGGCCCCGTCAGGGTGCGGATGAGGGCCGAAGACGCTTGGGTACACGAGAGAGAGAGGTGGGAGGCTGTAGGCGTATACACATGTAAAGGTAGGGGAGTTAGAAATCGTAGTATGTGCAATATCCGTGGTTAAGAGCCAAGGTATGAGAGGTAATAGGATAGTGTGAGGTTTCTGTAGCGACCATTAGAAATGCAGATGTAGGTCTTAGCAAGTCTAGGAGACGGGCGATTGCAGGCTTATGTGGTACATTGGACTGTAAATTGGTCAAAATTCGGGTAAGAGCGATACGCTTGGCTAGGAGTACTGGAGGCAATCGAAAAGTGTAGGGTCTCGGCAGGGTGAAAGCACACGGTTAAAAGATCATCATTCATCCGATAAGAGGTAGGCGGTCAGAGTACCAATTTGGGTATAAGTTGGAACCCTGTGAGGGACTGTTCAGTGTGGGTCTGCAAGAGAAGATGGGGCGGCTAGGTCCTGGAGTGGAGTGTTATAAATAACAGTGTGGGCAATATATGTGGGTTAAGAGCCCTAAGTATTGGAGGCATTTGAAATGTTTGGGCAGGGGCCGTTAGAAATGTGGG